>NW_020192243.1:0-143844 GCF_002263795.3 Bos taurus | reverse complement strand
AGTGCATGATAGCCAAGTGATCAGTGCATGATCAGTCACGTGATCAGTGCATGATCAGTCATGTGACCAATACATGGTAGCCGAGTGATCATTGCATGATCAGCCACGTGAGCACTGCATGATAGCCACGTGATCAGTGCATGATCAGTTTGGGGAGCAGAGTATGATCAGCCACTTGATCAGTGCATGATAGCTATGTGATCACTGCATGATCTGTCACATGATCAGTGTATGATCATCCACGTGATCAGTGCATTGGCAGTCATGTGATCAGTGCATGATATAGACATAATCAGTGCATGATCTGTCTCGTGATCAGTGTATGATCAACCACGTGGTCAGTGCCCGATAGCCAGGTAATGAGTGCATGATAGCCAGATGATCAGTGCATTATCAGTCATGTGATCAGTGCATTATCAGTCACGTGATCAGTGTATGAACAGCCGAGTGATCAGTGCATGATAGCCAACTGATCAGTGGATGATCAGTCACGTGAAAATTGCATGATCAGCCAAGTGATCAGTGCATGATCAGTCACGTGATCAGTGCATGATCAGTCATGTGACCAGTACATGGTAGCTGCGTGATCATTGCATGATCAGCCACGTGAGCAGTGCATGATAGCCACGTGATTAGTGCATGATATTCACGTGATCAGTGCATGATCAGTCACGTGATACATGTGTGATCAGCCACGTGATCAGTGCATGATCAGTCAAGTGATAGGTGCGTGAACAGTCACGTGATCAGTGCATGATTAGTCACGTGATCAGTGCAGGATCAATTATGTGTTCAGTGCATGATCAGTCATGTGACCAGTACATGGTTGCTACATGATCATTGCATGATCAGCCACGTGAGCAGAGCATGATAGCCACGTGATCAGTGCATGATTGTCACGTGATCAGTACATGATCAGTCACGTGAACAGTGCATGATCATTTACGTGATCTGTGCATGATCAGTCACGTGACCAGTATATGGTAGCTACGTGATTATTGCATGACGAGGCACGTGAGCAGTGCATGATAGCCAAGTGATGTGTGCATGATCAGTTTCGTGAGCAGAGTATGATCAGCCACGTGATCAGTGCATGATTGCCACGTGATCAATGCATGATCAGTTACGTGAACAGTGCATGATCATTTCCGTGATCAGTGCATGATCAGTCACGTGACAGGTGTGTGATCAGCCACGTGAACAGTGCATTTCAGCCACGTGATCAGTGCATGATAGCCACGTGATCAGTGCATGGTCAGACACGTGAACAGTGTATGATCAGCCACGTGATCAGTGCATGATATCCAAGTGATCAGTGCATGATGAATCACGTGATCAGTGTATGATCAGCCAGGTGAACACTGCATGCTCAGTCACGTGATCAGGGCCTGCTGAGCTGCGTGATTACTGTCTGCTCATCTGCTTGACAATTGCCAGCTGAGCTGCACGATTCCTGCCTGTCATCTGCTTGACAATTGCCAGCTGTGCTGCGTAATTCCTGCCTGCTCAGCTGCTTGATTAGTGCCAGCTGAGCAGCAGGATTCCTCAGAGCTGAGTTCCATGATTATTGCCTCCTGACTGTTTGATTCGTGCCTACTCAGATCTTTGTTTATTGCCTCCAGAGGCACATGATCAGTGTATGATACAAACATGATCAGCGCATGATCAGTCACATGATCAGCGCCATTAAGTAACGTGAACACTGGCATGATAGTCATGTGAATCAGTCCATGCTCAGTCACGGTATCAGTGCATGATCAACCACGTGATCAGTGCATGATAGCCACGTGATCATTGCATGATAGCCACGTGATCAGTGCATGATTAGCCAGGTGATTAGTGCATGATAGGTACGTGATCAGTTCATGATTAGTCACGTGATTTGTGCATGACCAGGCAGGTGGTCAGTGTACCATCATCCACGTGAACAGTGAATGATAGCCACGTGATCAGTGCATGATCAGTCACCTGATGGGGGTATGATCAGTCACGTGACCGGTACATGGTAGCTACATGATTATTGCATGATCAGCCACGTGAGTAGTGCATGATAGCCAGGTGATCAGTGCATGATCAGACACGTGATCAGTGCATGATCAGCCACGTGATCATTGCATGACCAGTCACGTGATCAGTGTATGACCAGCCAAGTGATCAGTGCATGAGAGCCACGTGATCAGTGCATGATCAGTCACGTGATCAGTGCATGATCAGTCAAGTGACGAGAGTATGAACAGCCAAGTGATCAGTGCATGATCAGCCACATGATCAGTGCATGATCAATTACGTGATCAGTGCATGATCAGCCACGTGATCAGTGCATGATCAGTCACGTGAACAGTGCATGATAAGTCACCTGATCAGGGCATGATCAATTACGTGATCAGTGCATGATCAGTCACGTGACCAGTATATGGTAGCTACGTGATTATTGCATGACGAGCCACGTGAGCAGTGCATGATAGCCAAGTAAGTGTGCATGATCAGTTTCGTGAGCAGAGTATGATCAGCCACGTGATCAGTGCATGATTGCACGTGATCAATGGCATGATCATTATGTGAACAGTGCATGATCATTTACGTGATTAGTGCATGAGCAGTCACGTGACCAGTACATGGTAGCTGCGTGATCATTGCATGATCAGCCACGTAAGCAGTGCATGATAGCCACGTGATCAGTGCATGATAGCCACGTGAGCAGTGCATTATAGCCACGAGATCAGTGCATGATCAGCCATGTGATCAGTGCATGATCAGTCAAGTGATCAGTGCATGATCAGCCACGTGATCAGTTGCATGACCAGTCACGTGATCAGTGTATGAACCAGCCAGGTGATCAGTGCACTGATAGCCACGTGATCAGTGCATGATCAGTCACGGTGATCAGTGCATGATCAGTCAACTGACCAGAGAATGATCAGCCAAGTGATCAGTGCATGTTCAGCCACATGATCAGTGCATGATCAATTACATGATCAGTGCATGATCAGGCACGTGATCAGTGCATGATCAGTCACGTGAACAGTGCATGATAAGTCACCTGATCAGGGCATGATCAATTACGTGTTCAGTGCATGATCAGTCCACGTGACCAGTACATGGTAGCTACGTGAACATTGCATGATCAGCCACGTCAGCAGTGCATGATAGCCACATGATCAGTGCATGATCAGTTTCAGGAGCAGAGTATGATCAGCCACTTGATCAGTGCACGATTAGCCACGTGATCATTGCATGATCTGTCACATGATCAGTGTATGATCATCCACGTGATCAGTGCATGGGCAGTCATGAGATCAGTGCATGATATAGACGTGATCAGTGCATGATCAGTCACGTGATCAGTGTATGATAGCCACGTGATTAGTGCATGACCAGTCACCTGATGTGTGTATGATCAGTCACGTGACCGGTAAATGGTAGCTACATGATCATTGTATGATCAGCCACGTGAGTAGTGCATGATAGCCAAGTGATCAGTGCATGATCAGTCATGTGACCAGTACATGGTAGCCGAGTAAACATTGCATGATCAGCCACGTGAGCAGTGCATAATAGCCACGTGATCAGTGCATGATCAGCCACGTGATCAGTGCCTGACCAGGCACATGAGCATTGTATGACCAGCCAAGTGATCAGTGCATGATAGCCACGTGATCAGTGCATGATCAGTCACGTGATCAGTGCATGATCAGTCATGTGACCACTACATGGTAGCTGCGAGATCATTGCATGATCAGCCACGTAAGCAGTGCATGATAGCCACGTGATCAGTGCATGATAGCCACGTGATTAGTGCATGATAGTCACATAATCAGTGCATGATCAGTCACGCGATACTTGTTTGATCAGCCACGTGATCAGTGCATGATCAGTCAAGTGATAGATGCGTGAACATTCACGTGACCAGTGCATGATGAGCCACGTGATCAGTGCAGGATGAATTACGTGTTCAGTGCATGATCAGTCACGTGACCAGTACATGGTTGCTACGTGATCATTGCATGATCAGCCACGTGAGCAGAGCATGATAACCACGTGATCAGTGCATGATCAGTCAAGTAATCAGTGCATGATCAGTCATGTGACCAGTACATGGTAGCTGCGTGATCATTGCATGATCAGCCACGTGAGCAGTGCATGATAGCCACGTGATTAGTGCATGATATTCACGTGATCAGTGCATGATCAGTCACGTGATACATGTGTGATCAGCCACGTGATCAGTGCATGATCAGTCAAGTGATAGGTGCGTGAACAGTCACGTGATCAGTGCATGATCAGTCACGTGATCAGTGCATTATCAGCCACGTGACCAGTGCATGATATTCACGTGATCAGTGCATGATCAGTCACGTTATACATGTGTGATCAGCCACGTGATCAGTGCATGATCAGTCAAGTGATAGGTGCGTGAACAGTCACGTGATCAGTGCATGATCAGTCACGTGATCAGTGCATGATCAGCCACGTGACCAGTGCATGACCAGTCACGTATCAGTGTACGACCAGCCAGGTGATCAGTGCATGAGAGCCACGTGATCAGTGCATGATCAGTCACGTGATCAGTGCATGATCAGTCAACTGACGAGAGTATGATCAGCCAAGTTATCAGTGCATGATCAGCCACATGATCAGTGCATGATCAATTACGTGATCAGTGCATGATCAGCCACGTGATCAGTGCATGATCAGTCACGTGAACAGTGCATGATAAGTCACCTGATCAGGGCATGATCAATTACGTGATCAGTGCATGATCAGTCACGTGACCAGTATATGGTAGCTACGTGATTATTGCATGACGAGGCACGTGAGCAGTGCATGATAGCCAAGTGAGGTGTGCATGATCAGTTTCGTGAGCAGAGTATGATCAGCCACGTGATCAGTGCATGATCAGTCAAGTGATAGGTGCGTGAACAGTCACGTGATCAGTGCATGATGAGCCACGTGATCAGTGCAGGATGAATTACGTGTTCAGTGCATGATCAGTCACGTGACCAGTACATGGTTGCTATGTGATCATTGTATGATCAGCCACGTGAGCAGAGCATGATAGCCACGTGATCAGTGCATGATCAGTCACGTAATCAGTGCATGATCAGTCATGTGACCAGTACATGGTAGCTGCGTGATCATTGCATGATCAGCCACGTGAGCAGTGCATTATAGCCACGAGATCAGTGCATGATCAGCCACGTGATCAGTGCATGATCAGTCACGTGATCAGTGCATGATCAGCCACGTGACCAGTGCATGACCAGTCACGTGATCAGTGTATGACCGGCCAGGTATTCAGTGCATGATAGCCACGTGATCAGTGCATGATCAGTCACGTGATCAGTGCATGATCAACCACGTGACCAGTGCATGACCAGTCACGTGATCAGTGTATGACCAGCCAGGTGATCAGTGCATGATAGCCACGTGATCAGTGCATGATCAGTCACGTGATCAGTGCATGATAAGTCAACTGACCAGAGTATGATCAGCCAAGTGATCAGTGCATGATCAGCCACATGATCAGTGCACGATCAATTACATGATCAGTGCATGATCAGCCACGTGATCAGTGCATGATCAGTCACGTGAACAGTGCATGATAAGTCACCTGATCAGGGCATGATCAATTACGTGATCAGTGCATGATCAGTCACGTGACCAGCATATGGTAGCTACGTGATTATTGCATGACGAGCCACGTGAGCAGTGCATGATAGCCAAGTGATGTGTGCATGATCAGTTTCATTAGCAGAGTATGATCAGCCACGTGATCAGTGCATGATTGCCACGTGATCAATGCATGATCAGTTATGTGAACAGTGCATGATCATTTACATGATCAGTGCATGATCAGTCACGTGACCAGTACATGGTAGCTGCGTGATCATTGAATGATCAGCCACGTAAGCAGTGCATGTTAGCCACCTGATCAGTGCATGATAGCCACGTGATCTGTGCATGATAGCCACGTGATTAGTGCATGATAGTCACGTGATCAGTGCATGATCAGTCAAGTGATACATGTGTGATCAGCCACGTGACCAGTGCATGACCAGTCCACGTGATCAGTGTATGACCAGCCAAGTGATCAGTGCATGAGAGCCACGTGATCAGTGCATGATCAGTCACGTGATCAGTGCATGATCAGTCAGTGACAAGTGTATGATCAGCCAAGTGATCAGTGCTGATCAGCGACATGATCAGTGCATGGATCAATTACGTGATCAGTGCATGATCAGCCACGTGATCAGTGATGATCACTCAGTGAACAGTGCATGATAAGTCACCTGATCAGTGCATGATCAATTACGTGATCAATGCATGATCAGTCAAGTGACCAGTACATGGTAGCTATGTGAACATTGCATGATCAGCCACGTCAGCAGTGCATGATAGCCACATGATCAGTGCATGATCAGTTTCAGGAGCAGAGTATGATCAGCCACTTGATCAGTGCATGATAGCCACGTGATCATTGCATGATCTGTCACATGATCAGTGTATGATCATCCACGTGATCAGTGATGGGCAGTCATGTGATCAGTGCATGATATAGACGTGATCAGTGCATGATCAGTCTCGTGATCAGTGCATGATAGCCACGTGATTATACATGACCAGTCACCTGATGTGTGTATGATCAGTCACGTGACCGGTACATGGTAGCTACATGATCATTGTATGATCAGCTATGTGAGTAGTGCATGATAGCCAAGTGATCAGTGCATGATCAGTCACGTGATCAGTGCATGATCAGTCATGTGACCCAGACATGGTAGCCGAGTGATCATTGCATGATCAGCCACGTGAGCACTGCATGATAGCCACGTGATCAGTGCATGATCAGTTTCGGGAGCAGAGTATGATTAGCCACTTGATCAGTGCATGATAGCTACGTGATCACTGCATGATCTGTCACATGATCAGGGTATGATCATCCACGTGATCAGTGCATTGGCAGTCATGTGATCAGTGCATGATATAGACATAATCAGTGCATGATCTGTCTCGTGATCAGTGTATATCAACCACGTGGTCAGTGCCCGATAGCCAGGTAATGAGTGCATGATAGCCAGATGATCAGTGCATTATCAGTCATGTGATCAGTGCTTATCAGTCACGTATCAGTGTATGAACAGCCGAGTGATCAGTGCATGATAGCCAACTGATCAGTGGATGATCAGACACGTGATAATTGCATGATCAGTCACGTGATCAGTGCATGATCAATTATGTGATCAGTGCATGATCAGTCATGTGACCAGTACATGTTAGCTGGGTGACCATTGCGTGATCAGCACGTGAGCAGTGCATGATAGCCAACTGATCAGTGCATGATCAGCCACGTGATCAGTGCATGATCAGTCACGTGATCAGTGCATGATCATCATGTGACCAGTACATGGTAGCTGCGTGATCATTGCATGATCAGCCTTGTAAGCAGTGCATGATAGCCACGTGATCAGTGCATGAGAGCCACGTGATCAGTGCATGATAGACACGTGATCAGTGCATGATAGCCACGTGATTAGTGCATGATAGTCACGTGATAGTGCATGATCAGTCACGTGATACATGTGTATCACCACGTATCAGTGCATGATCAGTCAAGTGATAGGTGCGTGAACAGTCACGTGATCAGTGCATGATTAGCCACGTGATCAGTGCAGGATCAATTATGTGTTCAGGCATGATCAGTCACGTGACCAGACATGGTTGCTACATGATCATTGCATGATCAGCCACGTGAGCAGAGCATGATAGCCACGTGATCAGTGCATGATTGCACGTGATCAATGCCTATGATCAGTCAGCGTGAACAGCTGCATGATCATTTCATACGCTGATCAGTGCATGATACAGTCCACGTGTGACAGGTGTGTGATTAGCCACGTGAACAGTGCAATTTCAGCCACGTGATCAGTGCATGATAGCCACGTGATCAGTGCAATGACAGTTTACGTGAGCAGTGTAATCGATCGCCATGGTGATTCAGTGCATGGTCAGACACGTGACAGTGTATGATCAGCCACGTGATCAGTGCATGATATCGCCAACGTGATCAGTGCATGATGAATCACGTGATCAGTGTATGATCAGCCAGGTTGAACACTGCATGCTCAGTCACGTGATCAGGGCCTGCTGAGCTGCTGATTACTGCCTGCTCATCTGCTTGACAATTGCCAGCTGAGCTGCACGATTCCTGCCTGTCATCTGCTTGACAAATTGCCAGCTGTGCTGCGTAATTCCTGCCTGCTCAGCTGCTTGATTAGTGCCACCTGAGCAGCAGGATTCCTCAGAGCTGAGTTCCATGGATTATGCCTCCTGACTGTTTGACTTCGTGCCTACTCAGACCTTCTGGTTTATTGCCTCCAGAGGCACATGACAGTGTATGATAGCAAACCATGAATCAGCGCATGATCAGTCACATGATCAGCGCCCGATTAAAGTCACGTGAACACTGCATGATCAGTCATGTGATCAGTTCCATGCTCAGTCACGGGGTATCAGTGCATGATCAGCCCACGTGATCAGTGCATGATCCCACGTGATTCATTGCATGATAGCCACATTGATTCAGTGCATGATTAGCCAAGGTGATTTATTGCATGATAGGAGTACGTGATCAGTTCATGATTAGTCACAGTGATTTGTGCCATCGACAGGCAGGTGGTCTAGTGTACCATCATCCACTGAACAGTGGAATGATAGCCACGTGAGTCAGTGCATGATCCAGTCACCTGATGGGGGTATGAATCAGTCACGTGACCGGTACATGGTAGCTACATGATTATTAGCATGATCAGCCACTGGAGGCAGTGCATGGTTAGCCAAGTGATTGTGGTGCATGATCAGTTTGTCGTGAGCAGAGTATGATCAGCCACGTGATAAGTGCATGATTGCCACGTGATCTAATGCATGATCAGTTATGTTTACAGTGCATGATCATTTTACGTGATTAGTGCATGAGCAGTCACGTGACCAGTACATGGTAGGCTGCGTGATCATTGCATGATCAGCCACGTAAGCATGTGCATGATAGCCACGTGATCAGTGCATGATAGCCACGTGATCAGTGCATTATAGCCACGTGATTAGTGCATGATAGTCACATATCAGTGCATGATCAGTCACGAGTATACATGTTTGATCAGCCACGTGATCAGTGCATGATTGCCACGTGATCAATGCATGATCAGTTACGTGAACAGTGCATGATCATTTACGTGATCAGTGCATGATCAGTCACGTGACAGGTGTGTGATCAGCCACGTGAACAGTGCATGCTCAGTCACGGGATCAGGGCCTGCTGAGCTGCGTGATTACTGTCTGCTCATCTGCTTGACAATTGCCAGCTGAGCTGCACGATTTCTGCCTGTCATCTGCTTGACAATTGCCAGCTGTGCTGCGTAAGTCCTGCCTGCTCAGCTGCTTGATTATTGCCAGCTGAGCAGCATGATTCCTCACAGCTGAGTTCCCATGATTATTGCCTGCTGACTGTTTGATTCGTGCCTACTCAGCTCTTTGTTTATTGGCCTCCAGAGGCACATGATCAGTGTATGATAGCAAACATGATCAGCGCATGATCAGTCACATGATCAGCGCCATTAAGTCACGTGAACACTGCATGATAGTCATGTGATCAGTCCATGCTCAGTCACGGTATCAGTGCATGATCAGCCACGTGATCAGTGCATGATAGCCACGTGATCATTGCATGATAGCCACGTGATCAGTACATGATTAGTCACGTGATTTGTGCATGACCAGGCAGGTGGTCAGTGTACCATCATCCACGTGAACAGTGAATGATAGCCACGTGATAAATGCATGATTTGTAACTTGATGGGTGTATGATCAGTCACGTGAGTAGTGGCATGATAGCCAGGTGATCAGTGCATGATCAGTCACGTAATCAGTGCATGATCAGTCATGTGACCAGTACATGGTAGCTGCGTGATCATTGCATGATCAGCCACGTGAGCAGTGCATTATAGCCACGAGATCAGTGCATGATCAGCCATGTGATCAGTGCATGATCAGTCAAGTGATCAGTGCATGATCAGCCACGTGATCAGTGCATGACCAGTCACGTGATCAGTGTATGACCAGCCAGGTGATCAGTGCATGATAGCCACGTGATCAGTGCATGATCAGTCACGTGATCAGTGCATGATCAGTCAACTGACCAGAGAATGATCAGCCAAGTGATCAGTGCATGTTCAGCCCACATGATCAGTGCATGATCAATTTCATGATCAGTGCATGATCAGCCACGTGATCAGTGCATGATCAGTCACGTGAACAGTGCATGATAAGTCACCTGATCAGGGCATGATCAATTACGTGTTCAGTGCATGATCAGTCACGTGACCAGTACATGGTAGCTACGTGAACATTGCATGATCAGCCACGTCAGCAGTGCATGATAGCCACATGATCAGTGCATGATCAGTTTCAGGAGCAGAGTATGATCAGCCACTTGATCAGTGCACGATAGCCACGTGATCATTGCATGATCTGTCACATGATCAGTGTATGATCATCCACGTGATCAGTGCATGGGCAGTCATGTGATCAGTGCATGATATAGACGTGATCAGTGCATGATCAGTCTCGTGATCAGTGTATGATAGCCACGTGATTAGTGCATGACCAGTCACCTGATGTGTGTATGATCAGTCACGTGACCGGTAAATGGTAGCTACATGATCATTGTATGATCAGCCACGTGAGTAGTGCATGATAGCCAAGTGATCAGTGCATGATCATTCACGTGATCAGTGCATGATCAGTCATGTGACCAGTACATGGTAGCCGAGTAAACATTGCATGATCAGCCACGTGAGCAGTGCATGATCAGCCACGTGATCAGTGACTGACCAGGCACATGATCATTGTATGACCAGCCAAGTGATCAGTGCATGATAGCCACGTGATCAGTGCATGATCAGTCACGTGATCAGTGCATGATCAGTCAAGTGACCAGTGTATGATCAGCCACGTGATCAGTGCATGATCAGTCACGTGAACAGTGCATGATAAGTCACCTGATCAGTGCATGATCAATTACGTGATCAGTGCATGATCAGTCACGTGACCAGTACATGGTAGCTACGTGATCATTGAATGATCAGCCACGTGAGCAGTGCATGATAGCCACGTGATCAGTGCATGATCAGTTTCGGGAGCAGAGTGTGATCAGCCACTTGATCAGTGCATGATAGCCACGTGATCACTGCATGATCTGTCACATGATCAGTGTATGATCATCCACGTGATCAGTGCATGGGCAGTCATGTGATCAGTGCATGATATAGACGTAATCAGTGCATGATCAGACTCCTGATCAGTGTATGATCAACCACGTGATCAGTGCACGATAGCCAGGTAATGAGTGCATGATAGCCAGATGATCAGTGCATTATCAGTCATGTGATCAGTGCATTATCAGTCACGTGATCAGTGTATGTTCAGCCAAGTAATCAGTGCATGATAGCCAACTGATCAGTGGATGATCAGTCACGTGATCATTGCATGATCAGTCACATGATCAGTGCATGATCAATTATGTGATCAGTGCATGATCAGTCATGTGACCAGTACATGGTAGCTGCGTGATCATTGCGTGATCAGCCACGTGAGGAGTGCATGATAGCCACGTGATCAGTACATGGTCAGCCACGTGATCAGTGCATGATCAGTCACGTGATCATTGCATGATCAATTATGTGATCAGTGCATGATCAGGCACGTGATCAGTTCATGATCAGTCACGTGATCAGTGCTTGATCAGTCATGTGACCAGTACATGGTAGCTGCGTGATCATTGCATGATCAGCCAGGTAAGCAGTGCATGATAGCCACGTGATCAATGCATGTTCAGCCAGGTGATCAGTGCATGATCAGTCACGTGATCAGTGCATGATCAGTCACGTGACCAGTACATGGTAGCTTCGTGATCATTGCATGATCAGGCACGTGATCAGTGCATGATATTCACGTGATCAGTGCATGATAGCCACGTGATCACTTCACGAGTAGTCACGTGATCTGTGCCTGACCAGGCACGTGATCAGTGTAAGATCGGCCATGTTATCAGTGCATGATAGCCGCGTGATCAGTGCATTATCAGTAATGTGAACAGTGCATGATAAGTCACGTGATCAGTGTATGATCAGCCATGTGATCAGTGCATGATCAATTACGTGATCAGTGCATGATCAGTCACGTGACCAGTACATGGTAGCTATATGATCATTGTATTATCAGCCACGTTAGCAGAGCATGATAGCCATGTGATCAGTGCATGATCAATCACGTGATCCGGGCATGATCTGTCACGTGATCAATGCATGATCAATTATGTTACCATTGGATGATCAGTCACGTGACCAGTACATGTTAGCTTCGTGATCATTGCAGGATCAGCCACGTGAGCACTGCATGATAGACAGGTAATCAGTGCATGATCAGCTACATGAGCAGTGTATGATCAGCCACGTGATCAGTGCATGATCAGACACGTGAACAGTGTATGATCATCCACGTGATCAGTAACATGATACCTACGTGATCAGTTCATAATTAGTCACGTGATCTGTGCATGACAGGAATGTAAACAGTGCATGAAATTCACTTGATCAGTGAATTATAGCCACGTGATCAGTTCATGATTAGTCACGTGATCTGTGCATGACCTGGCACGAGAACAGTGTATGATCCGCCACGTGATCAGTGCATTATATCCACGTGATCAGTGCATGATCAGTCACGTGAACAGTGTATGATCATTTACGTGATCTGTGCATGATGAGTCACGTGATCAGTATATGATAGCCACGTGATCATTGCATGATAGCTACGTGATCAGTTCATGATTAGGCACGTGGTCTGTGCATGACCAGGCAGGTGATCAGTGTATGATCAGCCACGCGAACAGTGCATCATAGCCACGTGATCAGTGCATACAGTTAGGTGATCAGTGCATGCGCAATCACGTGATCAGTGCATGAGAGCCACATAATCAGTGCATGATCAGTCACGTGATAGTTGTGTGATCAGCAACGTGAACAGTGCATGCTCAGTCTCGTGATCAGGGCGTGCTACGTTTCTTGATTACTGTCTGCTCATCTGCTTGACAATTGCCAGCTGAGCTGCACGATTCCTGCCTGTCATCTGCTTGACAATTGCCAAGCTGTGCTGCGTAATTCCTGCCTGCTCAGCTGCTTGATTATTGCCAGCTGAGCAGCATGATTCCTCACAGCTGAGTTCCATGATTATTGCCTGCTGACAGTTTGATTCGTGCCTACTCAGCTCTTTGTTTATTGCCTCCAGAGGCACATGATCAGTGTATGATAGCAAGCATGATCAGCGCATGATCAGTCACATGATTAGCGCCATTAATGTGATCAGTCCATGCTCAGTCACGGTATCAGTGCATGATCAGCCACGTGATCAGTGCATGATAGCCACGTGATCATTGCATGATAGCCAAGTGATCAGTGCATGATCAGCCAGGTGATCAGTGCATGATAGCTATGTGATCAGTTCATGATTAGTCACGTGATCTGTGCATGACCAGGCAGGTGATCAGTGTATGATGAGCCACGTGAACAGTGCATTATAGCCACGTGATCAGTGCATGATCAGTCACCTTATGGTTGTATGATGAGTCACGTGACCGGTACATGGTAGCTACATGATCATTGCATGTTCAGCCACGTGAGTAGTGCATGATAGCCATGTGATCAGTGCATGATCAGTCACGTAATCTGTGCATGACCAGGCACGTGAACAGTGCATGATCAGTCACGTAATCAGTGCATGATCAGTCACGTAATCTGTGCATGACCAGGCACGTGAACAGTGCATGATCAGTCACGTGACCAGTACATGGTAGCTACCTGATCATTGCATGATCAGCCACGTGAGCCGTGCATGATAGCCACGAGATCAGTGCATGATCATTCACGTGATCAGTGCATGATCAGTCACGTGAACAGTGCATGATAAGTCACCTGATCAGTGCATGATCAATTACATGATCAATGCATTATTACTCACGTGACAAGTACATGGTAGCTACGTGATCATTGCATGATCAGCCACGTTAGCAGTGCATGATAGCCACGTGATCAGTGCATGATCAGTTTCGGGAGCAGAGTATGATCAGCCACTTGATCAGTGCATGATAGCCACGTGATCAATGCATGATCTGTCACATGATCAGTGCATGACCAGTCACGTGAACAGTGCATGTTAAGTCACCTGATCACTGCATGATCAACCACGTGATCAGTGCACGATAGCCAGGTAATGAGTGCATGATAGCCAGATGATCAGTGCATTATCAGTCATGTGATCAGTGCATTATCAGTCACGTGATCAGTGTATGATCAGCCAAGTAATCAGTGCATGATAGCCAACTGATCAGTGGATGATCAGTTCACGTGATCATTGCATGATCAGTCACGTGATCAGTGCATGATCAATTATGTGATCAGTGCATGATCAGTCATGTGACCAGTACATGGTAGCTGCGTGATCATTGCGTGATCAGCCACGTGAGGAGTGCATGATAGCCACGTGATCAGTACATGGTCAGCCACGTGATCAGTGCATGATCAGTCACGTGATCAGTGCATGATCAATTATGTGATCAGTGCATGATCAGGCACGTGATCAGTTCATGATCAGTCACGTGATCAGTGCTTGATCAGTCATGTGACCAGTACATGGTAGCTGCGTGATCATTGCATGATCAGCCAGGTAAGCAGTGCATGAGAGCCACGTGATCAGTGCATGTTCAGCCAGGTGATCAGTGCATGATCAGTCACGTGATCAGTGCATGATCAGTCACGTGACCAGTACATGGTAGCTTCGTGATCATTGCATGATCAGGCACGTGATCAGTGCATGATATTCACGTGATCAGTGCATGATAGCCACGGTGATCACTTCACGAGTAGTCACGTGATCTGTGCCTGACCAGGCACGTGATCAGTGTAAGATCGGCCATGTTATCAGTGCATGATAGCCGCGTGATCAGTGCATTATCAGTAATGTGAACAGTGCATGATAAGTCACGTGATCAGTGTATGATCAGCCATGTGATCAGTGCATGATCAATTACGTGATCAGTGCATGATCAGTCACGTGACCAGTACATGGTAGCTATATGATCATTGTATTATCAGCCACGTTAGCAGAGCATGATAGCCATGTGATCAGTGCATGATCAATCACGTGATCCGGGCATGATCTGTCACGTGATCAATGCATGATCAATTATGTTACCATTGGATGATCAGTCACGTGACCAGTACATGTTAGCTTCGTGATCATTGCAGGATCAGCCACGTGAGCACTGCATGATAGACAGGTAATCAGTGCATGATCAGCTACATGAGCAGTGTATGATCAGCCACGTGATCAGTGCATGATCAGACACGTGAACAGTGTATGATCATCCACGTGATCTGTGCATGATGAGTCACGTGATCAGTATATGATAGCCACGTGATCATTGCATGATAGCTACGTGATCAGTTCATGATTAGGCACGTGGTCTGTGCATGACCAGGCAGGTGATCAGTGTATGATCAGCCACGCGAACAGTGCATCATAGCCACGTGATCAGTGCATACAGTTAGGTGATCAGTGCATGCGCAATCACGTGATCAGTGCATGAGAGCCACGTAATCAGTGCATGATCAGTCACGTGATAGTTGTGTGATCAGCAACGTGAACAGTGCATGCTCAGTCTCGTGATCAGGGCGTGCTACGTTTCTTGATTACTGTCTGCTCATCTGCTTGACAATTGCCAGCTGAGCTGCACGATTCCTGCCTGTCATCTGCTTGACAATTGCCAGCTGTGCTGCGTAATTCCTGCCTGCTCAGCTGCTTGATTATTGCCAGCTGAGCAGCATGATTCCTCACAGCTGAGTTCCATGATTATTGCCTGCTGACAGTTTGATTCGTGCCTACTCAGCTCTTTGTTTATTGCCTCCAGAGGCACATGATCAGTGTATGATAGCAAGCATGATCAGCGCATGATCAGTCACATGATTAGCGCCATTAATGTGATCAGTCCATGCTCAGTCACGGTATCAGTGCATGATCAGCCACGTGATCAGTGCATGATAGCCACGTGATCATTGCATGATAGCCAAGTGATCAGTGCATGATCAGCCAGGTGATCAGTGCATGATAGCTATGTGATCAGTTCATGATTAGTCACGTGATCTGTGCATGACCAGGCAGGTATCAGTGTATGATGAGCCACGTGAACAGTGCATTATAGCCACGTGATCAGTGCATGATCAGTCACCTTATGGTTGTATGATGAGTCACGTGACCGGTACATGGTAGCTACATGATCATTGCATGTTCAGCCACGTGAGTAGTGCATGATAGCCATGTGATCAGTGCATGATCAGTCACGTAATCTGTGCATGACCAGGCACGTGAACAGTGCATGATCAGTCACGTAATCAGTGCATGATCAGTCACGTAATCTGTGCATGACCAGGCACGTGAACAGTGCATGATCAGTCACGTGACCAGTACATGGTAGCTACCTGATCATTGCATGATCAGCCACGTGAGCCGTGCATGATAGCCACGAGATCAGTGCATGATCATTCACGTGATCAGTGCATGATCAGTCACGTGAACAGTGCATGATAAGTCACCTGATCAGTGCATGATCAATTACATGATCAATGCATTATTACTCACGTGACAAGTACATGGTAGCTACGTGATCATTGCATGATCAGCCACGTTAGCAGTGCATGATAGCCACGTGATCAGTGCATGATCAGTTTCGGGAGCAGAGTATGATCAGCCACTTGATCAGTGCATGATAGCCACGTGATCAATGCATGATCTGTCACATGATCAGTGCATGACCAGTCACGTGAACAGTGCATGTTAAGTCACCTGATCACTGCATGATCAACCACGTGATCAGTGCACGATAGCCAGGTAATGAGTGCATGATAGCCAGATGATCAGTGCATTATCAGTCATGTGATCAGTGCATTATCAGTCACGTGATCAGTGTATGATCAGCCAAGTAATCAGTGCATGATAGCCAACTGATCAGTGGATGATCAGTCACGTGATCATTGCATGATCAGTCACGTGATCAGTGCATGATCAATTATGTGATCAGTGCATGATCAGTCATGTGACCAGTACATGGTAGCTGCGTGATCATTGCGTGATCAGCCACGTGAGGAGTGCATGATAGCCACGTGATCAGTACATGGTCAGCCACGTGATCAGTGCATGATCAGTCACGTGATCAGTGCATGATCAATTATGTGATCAGTGCATGATCAGGCACATGATCAGTTCATGATCAGTCACGTGATCAGTGCTTGATCAGTCATGTGACCAGTACATGGTAGCTGCGTGATCATTGCATGATCAGCCAGGTAAGCAGTGCATGAGAGCCACGTGATCAGTGCATGTTCAGCCAGGTGATCAGTGCATGATCAGTCACGTGATCAGTGCATGATCAGTCACGTGACCAGTACATGGTAGCTTCGTGATCATTGCATGATCAGGCACGTGATCAGTGCATGATATTCACGTGATCAGTGCATGATAGCCACGTGATCACTTCACGAGTAGTCACGTGATCTGTGCCTGACCAGGCACGTGATCAGTGTAAGATCGGCCATGTTATCAGTGCATGATAGCCGCGTGATCAGTGCATTATCAGTAATGTGAACAGTGCATGATAAGTCACGTGATCAGTGTATGATCAGCCATGTGATCAGTGCATGATCAATTACGTGATCAGTGCATGATCAGTCACGTGACCAGTACATGGTAGCTATATGATCATTGTATTATCAGCCACGTTAGCAGAGCATGATAGCCATGTGATCAGTGCATGATCAATCACGTGATCCGGGCATGATCTGTCACGTGATCAATGCATGATCAATTATGTTACCATTGGATGATCAGTCACGTGACCAGTACATGTTAGCTTCGTGATCATTGCAGGATCAGCCACGTGAGCACTGCATGATAGACAGGTAATCAGTGCATGATCAGCTACATGAGCAGTGTATGATCAGCCACGTGATCAGTGCATGATCAGACACGTGAACAGTGTATGATCATCCACGTGATCTGTGCATGATGAGTCACGTGATCAGTATATGATAGCCACGTGATCATTGCATGATAGCTACGTGATCAGTTCATGATTAGGCACGTGGTCTGTGCATGACCAGGCAGGTGATCAGTGTATGATCAGCCACGCGAACAGTGCATCATAGCCACGTGATCAGTGCATACAGTTAGGTGATCAGTGCATGCGCAATCACGTGATCAGTGCATGAGAGCCACGTAATCAGTGCATGATCAGTCACGTGATAGTTGTGTGATCAGCAACGTGAACAGTGCATGCTCAGTCTCGTGATCAGGGCGTGCTACGTTTCTTGATTACTGTCTGCTCATCTGCTTGACAATTGCCAGCTGAGCTGCACGATTCCTGCCTGTCATCTGCTTGACAATTGCCAGCTGTGCTGCGTAATTCCTGCCTGCTCAGCTGCTTGATTATTGCCAGCTGAGCAGCATGATTCCTCACAGCTGAGTTCCATGATTATTGCCTGCTGACAGTTTGATTCGTGCCTACTCAGCTCTTTGTTTATTGCCTCCAGAGGCACATGATCAGTGTATGATAGCAAGCATGATCAGCGCATGATCAGTCACATGATTAGCGCCATTAATGTGATCAGTCCATGCTCAGTCACGGTATCAGTGCATGATCAGCCACGTGATCAGTGCATGATAGCCACGTGATCATTGCATGATAGCCAAGTGATCAGTGCATGATCAGCCAGGTGATCAGTGCATGATAGCTATGTGATCAGTTCATGATTAGTCACGTGATCTGTGCATGACCAGGCAGGTGATCAGTGTATGATGAGCCACGTGAACAGTGCATTATAGCCACGTGATCAGTGCATGATCAGTCACCTTATGGTTGTATGATGAGTCACGTGACCGGTACATGGTAGCTACATGATCATTGCATGTTCAGCCACGTGAGTAGTGCATGATAGCCATGTGATCAGTGCATGATCAGTCACGTAATCTGTGCATGACCAGGCACGTGAACAGTGCATGATCAGTCACGTAATCAGTGCATGATCAGTCACGTAATCTGTGCATGACCAGGCACGTGAACAGTGCATGATCAGTCACGTGACCAGTACATGGTAGCTACCTGATCATTGCATGATCAGCCACGTGAGCCGTGCATGATAGCCACGAGATCAGTGCATGATCATTCACGTGATCAGTGCATGATCAGTCACGTGAACAGTGCATGATAAGTCACCTGATCAGTGCATGATCAATTACATGATCAATGCATTATTACTCACGTGACAAGTACATGGTAGCTACGTGATCATTGCATGATCAGCCACGTTAGCAGTGCATGATAGCCACGTGATCAGTGCATGATCAGTTTCGGGAGCAGAGTATGATCAGCCACTTGATCAGTGCATGATAGCCACGTGATCAATGCATGATCTGTCACATGATCAGTGCATGACCAGTCACGTGAACAGTGCATGTTAAGTCACCTGATCACTGCATGATCAACCACGTGATCAGTGCACGATAGCCAGGTAATGAGTGCATGATAGCCAGATGATCAGTGCATTATCAGTCATGTGATCAGTGCATTATCAGTCACGTGATCAGTGTATGATCAGCCAAGTAATCAGTGCATGATAGCCAACTGATCAGTGGATGATCAGTCACGTGATCATTGCATGATCAGTCACGTGATCAGTGCATGATCAATTATGTGATCAGTGCATGATCAGTCATGTGACCAGTACATGGTAGCTGCGTGATCATTGCGTGATCAGCCACGTGAGGAGTGCATGATAGCCACGTGATCAGTACATGGTCAGCCACGTGATCAGTGCATGATCAGTCACGTGATCAGTGCATGATCAATTATGTGATCAGTGCATGATCAGGCACGTGATCAGTTCATGATCAGTCACGTGATCAGTGCTTGATCAGTCATGTGACCAGTACATGGTAGCTGCGTGATCATTGCATGATCAGCCAGGTAAGCAGTGCATGAGAGCCACGTGATCAGTGCATGTTCAGCCAGGTGATCAGTGCATGATCAGTCACGTGATCAGTGCATGATCAGTCACGTGACCAGTACATGGTAGCTTCGTGATCATTGCATGATCAGGCACGTGATCAGTGCATGATATTCACGTGATCAGTGCATGATAGCCACGTGATCACTTCACGAGTAGTCACGTGATCTGTGCCTGACCAGGCACGTGATCAGTGTAAGATCGGCCATGTTATCAGTGCATGATAGCCGCGTGATCAGTGCATTATCAGTAATGTGAACAGTGCATGATAAGTCACGTGATCAGTGTATGATCAGCCATGTGATCAGTGCATGATCAATTACGTGATCAGTGCATGATCAGTCACGTGACCAGTACATGGTAGCTATATGATCATTGTATTATCAGCCACGTTAGCAGAGCATGATAGCCATGTGATCAGTGCATGATCAATCACGTGATCCGGGCATGATCTGTCACGTGATCAATGCATGATCAATTATGTTACCATTGGATGATCAGTCACGTGACCAGTACATGTTAGCTTCGTGATCATTGCAGGATCAGCCACGTGAGCACTGCATGATAGACAGGTAATCAGTGCATGATCAGCTACATGAGCAGTGTATGATCAGCCACGTGATCAGTGCATGATCAGACACGTGAACAGTGTATGATCATCCACGTGATCAGTACATGATACCTACGTGATCAGTTCATAATTAGTCACGTGATCTGTGCATGACAGGAATGTAAACAGTGCATGAAATTCACTTGATCAGTGAATTATAGCCACGTGATCAGTTCATGATTAGTCACGTGATCTGTGCATGACCTGGCACGAGAACAGTGTATGATCCGCCACGTGATCAGTGCATTATATCCACGTGATCAGTGCATGATCAGTCACGTGAACAGTGTATGATCATTTACGTGATCTGTGCATGATGAGTCACGTGATCAGTATATGATAGCCACGTGATCATTGCATGATAGCTACGTGATCAGTTCATGATTAGGCACGTGGTCTGTGCATGACCAGGCAGGTGATCAGTGTATGATCAGCCACGCGAACAGTGCATCATAGCCACGTGATCAGTGCATACAGTTAGGTGATCAGTGCATGCGCAATCACGTGATCAGTGCATGAGAGCCACATAATCAGTGCATGATCAGTCACGTGATAGTTGTGTGATCAGCAACGTGAACAGTGCATGCTCAGTCTCGTGATCAGGGCGTGCTACGTTTCTTGATTACTGTCTGCTCATCTGCTTGACAATTGCCAGCTGAGCTGCACGATTCCTGCCTGTCATCTGCTTGACAATTGCCAGCTGTGCTGCGTAATTCCTGCCTGCTCAGCTGCTTGATTATTGCCAGCTGAGCAGCATGATTCCTCACAGCTGAGTTCCATGATTATTGCCTGCTGACAGTTTGATTCGTGCCTACTCAGCTCTTTGTTTATTGCCTCCAGAGGCACATGATCAGTGTATGATAGCAAGCATGATCAGCGCATGATCAGTCACATGATTAGCGCCATTAATGTGATCAGTCCATGCTCAGTCATGGTATCAGTGCATGATCAGCCACGTGATCAGTGCATGATAGCCACGTGATCATTGCATGATAGCCAAGTGATCAGTGAATGATCAGCCAGGTGATCAGTGCATGATAGCTATGTGATCAGTTCATGATTAGTCACGTGATCTGTGCATGACCAGGCAGGTGATCAGTGTATGATGAGCCACGTGAACAGTGCATTATAGCCACGTGATCAGTGCATGATCAGTCACCTTATGGTTGTATGATGAGTCACGTGACCGGTACATGGTAGCTACATGATCATTGCATGTTCAGCCACGTGAGTAGTGCATGATAGCCATGTGATCAGTGCATGATCAGTCACGTAATCAGTGCATGATCAGTCACGTAATCTGTGCATGACCAGGCACGTGAACAGTGCATGATCAGTCACGTAATCAGTGCATGATCAGTCACGTAATCTGTGCATGACCAGGCACGTGAACAGTGCATGATCAGTCACGTAATCAGTGCATGATCAGTCACGTAATCTGTGCATGACCAGGCACGTGAACAGTGCATGATCAGTCACGTAATCAGTGCATGATCAGTCACGTAATCTGTGCATGACCAGGCACGTGAACAGTGCATGATCAGTCACGTGACCAGTACATGGTAGCTACGTGATCATTGCATGATCAGCCACGTGAGCCGTGCATGATAGCCACGAGATCAGTGCATGATCATTCACGTGATCAGTGCATGATCAGTCACGTGAACAGTGCATGATAAGTCACCTGATCAGTGCATGATCAATTACATGATCAATGCATTATTACTCACGTGACAAGTACATGGTAGCTACGTGATCATTGCATGATCAGCCACGTTAGCAGTGCATGATAGCCACGTGATCAGTGCATGATCAGTTTCGGGAGCAGAGTATGATCAGCCACTTGATCAGTGCATGATAGCCACGTGATCAATGCATGATCTGTCACATGATCAGTGCATGACCAGTCACGTGAACAGTGCATGTTAAGTCACCTGATCACTGCATGATCAATTACGTGATCAGTGCATGATCAGTCAAGTGACCAGTACATGGTAGCTATGTGAACATTGCATGATCAGCCACGTCAGCAGTGCATGATAGCCACATGATCAGTGCATGATCAGTTTCAGGAGCAGAGTATGATCAGCCACTTGATCAGTGCATGATAGCCACGTGATCATTGCATGATCTGTCACATGATCAGTGTATGATCATCCACGTGATCAGTGAATGGGCAGTCATGTGATCAGTGCATGAAGTAGATGTGATCAGTGCATGATCAGTCTCGTGATCAGTGCATGATAGCCACGTGATTAGTACATGACCAGTCACCTGATGTGTGTATGATCAGTCACGTGACCGGTACATGGTAGCTACATGATCATTGTATGATCAGCCATGTGAGTAGTGCATGATAGTCAATTGATCAGTGCATGATCAGTCACGTGATCAGTGCATGATCAGTCATGTGACCAATACATGGTAGCCGAGTGATCATTGCATGATCAGCCACGTGAGCACTGCATGATAGCCACGTGATCAGTGCATGATCAGCCACGTTATCAGTGCATGACCAGGCACATGATCAGTGTATGACCAGCCAAGTGATCAGTGCATGATAGCCACGTGATCAGTGCATGATCAGTCACGTGTCAGTGCATGATCAGTCAAGTGACCAGTGTATGATCAGCCACGTAATCAGTGCCTGATCAATCACGTAATCATTGCATGATCAGTCATGTGACCAGTACATGGTAGCTGCGTGATCATTGCATGTTCAGCCACGTGAGCAGTGCATTGTAGCCACGAGATCAGTGCATGATCAGCAATGTGATCAGTGCATGATCAGTCACGTGATCAGTGCATGATCAACCACGTGACCAATGCATGGCCAGTCACGTGATCAGTGTATGACCAGCCAGGTGATCAGTGCGTGATAGCCACGTGATCAGTGCATGATCAGTCTCGTGATCAGTGCATGATCAGTCAAATGACCAGAGTATGATCAGCCAAGTGATCAGTGCATGATCAGCCACATGATCAGTGCATGATCAATTACATGATCAGTGCATGATCAGCCACGTGATCAGTGCATGATCAGCCACGTGATCAGTGCAGGATCAATTACGTGTTCAGTGCATGATCAGTCACGTGAGCAGAGCATAATAGGCAAGTGATCAGTGCATGATTGTCACGTGATCAGTACATGATCAGTCACGTGAACAGTGCATGATCATTTACGTGATCTGTGCATGATCAGTCACGTGACCAGTATATGGTAGCTACGTGATTATTGCATGATGAGCCACATGAGCAGTGCATGATAGCCAAGTGATGTGTGCATGATCAGTTTCGTGAGCAGAGTATGATCAGCCACGGGATCAGTGCATGATTGCCACGTGATCAATGCATGATCAGTTACGTGAACAGTGCATGATCATTTACGTGATCAGTGCATGATCAGTCACGTGACCAGTACATGGTAGCTGCGTGATCATTGCATGATCAGCCACTAAGCAGTGCATGATAGCCACGTGATAAGTGCATGATAGCCACGTGATCAGTGCATGATAGCCACGTGATTAGTGCATGATAGTCACATGATCAGTGCATGATCAGTCACGCGATACATGTTTGATCAGCCACGTGATCAGTGCATGATCAGTCAAGTGATAGGTGTGTGAACAGACACGTGATTAGTGCATGATGAGCCACGTGATCAGTGCAGGATGAATTACGTGTTCAGTGCATGATCAGTCACGTGACCAGTACATGGTTGCTACGTGATCATTGCACGATCAGCCACGTGAGCAGAGCATGATAGCCACGTGATCAGTGCATGATCAGTCACGTAATCAGTGCATGATCAGTCATGTGACCAGTACATGGTAGCTGCGTGATCATTGCATGATCAGCCACGTGAGCAGTGCATTATATCCACGAGATCAGTGCATGATCAGCCACGTGATCAGTGCATGATCAGTCACGTGATCAGTGCATGATCAGCCACGTGACCAGTGCATGACCAGTCACGTGATCAGTGTATGATCAGCCAGGTGATCAGTGCATGATAGCCACGTGATCAGTGCATGATCAGGAACGTGATCAGTGCATGATCAGTCAACTGAACAGAGTATGATCAGCCAAGTGATCAGTGCATGATCAGCCACATGATCAGTGCATGATCAATTACATGATCAGTGCATGATCAGCCACGTGATCAGTGCATGATCAGTCACGTGAACAGTGCATGATAAGTCACCTGATCAGGGCATGATCAATTACGTGATCAGTGCATGTTCAGGCACGTGACCAGCATATGGTAGCTACGTGATTATTGAATGACGAGCCACGTGAGCAGTGCATGGTAGCCAAGTGATGTGTGCATGATCAGTTTCGTGAGCAGAGTATGATCAGCCACGTGATCAGTGCATGATTGCCACGTGATCAATGCATGATCAGTTACGTGAACAGTGCATGATCATTTTCGTTATCAGTGCATGATCAGTCACGTGACCAGTACATGGTAGCTGCGTGATCATTGCATGATCAGCCAGGTAAGCAGTGCATGATAGCCAGCTGATCAGTGCATGATAGCCACGTGATCTGTGCATGATAGCCACGTGATTAGTGCATGATAGTCACGTGATCAGTGCATGATCAGTCACGTGATACATGTGTGATCAGCCACGTGATAAGTGCATGATCAGTCAAGTGATAGGTGCTTGAACAGTCACGTGATCAGTGCATGATGAGCCACGTGATCAGTGCAGGATGAATTACGTGTTCAGTGCATGATCAGTCACGTGACCAGTACATGGTTGCTATTGATCATTGCATGATCAGCCACGTGAGCAGAGCATGATAGCCAAATGATCAGTGCATGATTGTCACGTGATAAGTACATGATCAGTCACGTGAACAGTACATGATCATTTACGTGATCTGTGCATGATCAGTCACGTGACCAGTATATGGTAGCTACGTGATTATTGCATGATGAGCCACGTGAGCAGTGCATGATAGCCAAGTGATGTGTGCATGATCAGTTTCGTGAGCAGAGTATGATCAGCCACGTGATCAGTGCATGATTGCCACGTGATCAATGCATGATGAGTTACGTGAACAGTGCATGATCATTTACGTGATCAGTGCATGATCAGTCACGTGACAGGTGTGTGATCAGCCACGTGAACAGTGCATTTCAGCCACGTCATCAGTGCATGATAGCCACGTGATCAGTGCATGATCAGGTACGTGATCAGTGTATGATCAGCCATGTGATCAGTGCATGGTCAGACACGTGAACAGTGTATGATCAGACACGTGATCAGTGCATGATATCCAAGTGATCAGTGCATGATCAATCACGTGATCAGTGTATGATCAGCCACGTGAACAGTGCATGCTCAGTCACGGGATCAGGGCCTGCTGGGCTGCGTGATTACTGTCTGCTCATCTGCTTGACAATTGCCAGCTGAGCTGCACGATTTCTGCCTGTCATCTGCTTGACAATTGCCAGCTGTGCTGCGTAAGTCCTGCCTGCTCAGCTGCTTGATTATTGCCAGCTGAGCAGCATGATTCCTCACAGCTGAGTTCCATGATTATTGCCTGCTGACTGTTTGATTCGTGCCTACTCAGCTCTTTGTTTATTGCCTCCAGAGGCACATGATCAGTGTATGATAGCAAACATGATCAGCGCATGATCAGTCACATGATCAGCGCCATTAAGTCACGTGAACACTGCATGATAGTCATGTGATCAGTCCATGCTCAGTCACGGTATCAGTGCATGATCAGCCACGTGATCAGTGCATATTAGCCACGTGATCATTGCATGATAGCCACGTGATCAGTGCATGATCAGCCAGGTGATTAGTGCATGATAGGTACGTGATCAGTACATGATTAGTCACGTGATTTGTGCATGACCAGGCAGGTGGTCAGTGTACCATCATCCACGTGAACAGTGAATGATAGCCACGTGATCAGTGCATGATCAGTCACCTGATGGGTGTATGATCAGTCACGTGACCGGTACATGGTAGCTACATGATCACTGCCTGATCAGACACGTGAGTAGTGCATGATAGCCACGTTATCAGTGCATGATCAGTCACGTGAACAGTGCATGATAAGTCACCTGATCAGGGCATGATCAATTACGTGTTCAGTGCATGATCAGTCACGTGAGCAGAGCATGATAGCCAAGTGATCAGTGCATGATTGTCACGTGATCAGTACATGATCAGTCACGTGAAGAGTGTATGATCATTTACGTGATCTGTGTATGATCAGTCACGTGACCAGTATATGGTAGCTACGTGATTATTGCATGATGAGCCACGTGAGCAGTGCATGATAGCCAAGTGATGTGTGCATGATCAGTTTCGTGAGCAGAGTATGATCAGCCACGTGATCAGTGCAGGATTGCCACGTGATCAATGCATTATCAGTTACGTGAACAGTGCATGATCATTTACGTGATCAGTGCATGATCAGTCACGTGACCAGTACATGGTAGCTGCGTGATCATTGCATGATCAGCCACGTAAGCAGTGCATGATAGCCACGTGATCAGTGCATGATAGCCACGTGATCAGTGCATGATAGCCAAGTGATTAGTGCATGATAGTCACATATTCAGTGCATGATCAGTCACGCGATACTTTTTTGATCAGCCACGTGATCAGTGCATGATCAGTCAAGTGATAGGTGCGTGAACATTCACGTGACCAGTGCATGATGAGCCACGTGATCAGTGCAGGATGAATTACGTGTTCAGTGCATGATCAATCACGTGACCAGTACATGGTTGCTACGTGATCATTGCATGATCAGCCACGTGAGCAGAGCATGATAGCCACGTATCAGTGCATGATCAGTCACGTGACCAGTACATGGTTGCTACGTGATCATTGCATGATCAGCCACGTAAGCAGTGCATGTTAGCCACCTGATCAGTGCATGATAGCCACGTGACCAGTGCATGACCAGTCACATGATCAGTGTACGACCAGCCAGGTGATCAGTGCATGAGAGCCACGTGATCAGTGCATGTTCAGTCACGTGATCAGTGCAAGATCAGTCAACTGACGAGAGTATGATCAGCCAAGTTATCAGTGCATGATCAGCCACATGATCAGTGCATGATCAATTACGTGATCAGTGCATGATCAGCCACGTGATCAGTGCATGATCAGTCACATGAACAGTGCATGATAAGTCACCTGATCAGGGCATGATCAATTACGTGATCAGTGCATGATCAGTCACGTGACCAGTATATGGTAGCTACGTGATTATTGCATGACGAGGCACGTGAGCAGTGCATGATAGCCAAGTGATGTGTGCATGATCAGTTTCGTGAGCAGAGTATGATCAGCCACGTGATCAGTGCATGATCAGTCAAGTGATAGGTGCGTGAACAGTCACGTGATCAGTGCATGATGAGCCACGTGATCAGTGCAGGATGAATTACGTGTTCAGTGCATGATCAGTCACGTGACCAGTACATGGTTGCTATGTGATCATTGCATGATCAGCCACGTGAGCAGAGCATGATAGCCACGTGATCAGTGCATGATCAGTCACGTAATCAGTGCATGATCAGTCATGTGACCAGTACATGGTAGCTGCGTGATCATTGCATGATCAGCCACGTGAGCAGTGCATTATAGCCACGAGATCAGTGCATGATCAGCCACGTGATCAGTGCATGATCAGTCACGTGATCAGTGCATGATCAGCCACGTGACCAGTGCATGACCAGTCACGTGATCAGTGTATGACCAGCCAGGTGATCAGTGCATGATAGCCACGTGATCAGTGCATGATCAGTCACGTGATCAGTGCATGATCAACCACGTGACCAGTGCATGACCAGTCACGTGATCAGTGTATGACCAGCCAGGTGATCAGTGAATGATAGCCACGTGATCAGTGCATGATCAACCACGTGACCAGTGCATGACCAGTCACGTGATCAGTGTATGACCAGCCAGGTGATCAGTGAATGATAGCCACGTGATCAGTGCATGATCAGTCACGTGATCAGTGCATGATCAGTCAACTGACCAGAGTATGATCAGCCAAGTGATCAGTGCATGATCAGCCACATGATCAGTGCACGATCAATTACATGATCAGTGCATGATCAGTCACGTGAACAGTGCATGATAAGTCACCTGATCAGGGCATGATCAATTACGTGATCAGTGCATGATCAGTCACGTGACCAGCATATGGTAGCTACGTGATTATTGCATGACGAGCCACGTGAGCAGTGCATGATAGCCAAGTGATGTGTGCATGATCAGTTTCAGGAGCAGAGTATGATCAGCCACGTGATCAGTGCATGATTGCCACGTGATCAATGCATGATCAGTTATGTGAACAGTGCATGATCATTTACGTGATCAGTACATGATCAGTCACGTGACCAGTACATGGTAGCTGCATGATCATTGCATGATCAGCCACGTAAGCAGTGCATGTTAGCCACCTGATCAGTGCATGATAGCCACGTGATCTGTGCATGATAGCCACGTGATTAGTGCATGATAGTCACGTGATCAGTGCATGATCACTCAACTGATACATGTGTGATCAGCCACGTGACCAGTGCATGACCAGTCACGTGATCAGTGTATGACCAGCCAAGTGATCAGTTCATGAGAGCCACGTGATCAGTGCATGATCAGTCACGTGATCAGTGCATGATCAGTCAAGTGACAAGTGTATGATCAGCCAAGTGATCAGTGCATGATCAGCGACATGATCAGTGCATGATGAATTACGTGATCAGTGCATGATCAGCCACGTGAACAGTGCATGATAAGTCACCTGATCAGTGCATGATCAATTACGTGATCAATGCATGATCAGTCAAGTGACCAGTACATGGTAGCTATGTGAACATTGCATGATCAGCTACGTCAGCAGTGCATGATAGCCACATGATCAGTGCATGATCAGTTTCAGGAGCAAAGTATGATCAGCCACTTGATCAGTGCATGATAGCCACGTGATCATTGCATGATCTGTCACATGATCAGTGTATGATCATCCACGTGATCAGTGCATGGGCAGTCATGTGATCAGTGCATGATATAGACGTGATCAGTGCATGATCAGTCTCGTGATCAGTGCATGATAGCCACGTGATTAGTACATGACCAGTCACCTGATGTGTGTATGATCAGTCACGTGACTGGTACATGGTAGCTACATGATCATTGTATGATCAGCTATGTGAGTAGTGCATGATAGCCAAGTGATCAGTGCATGATCAGTCACGTGATCAGTGCATGATCAGTCATGTGACCCAGACATGGTAGCCGAGTGATCATTGCATGATCAGCCACGTGAGCACTGCATGATAGCCACGTGATCAGTGCATGATCAGTTTCGGGAGCAGAGTATGATCAGCCACTTGATCAGTGCATGATAGCTACGTGATCACTGCATGATCTGTCACATGATCAGTGTATGATCATCCACGTGATCAGTGCATTGGCAGTCATGTGATCAGTGCCTGATATAGACATAATCAGTGCATGATCTGTCTCGTGATCAGTGTATGATCAACCACGTGGTCAGTGCCCGATAGCCAAGTAATGAGTGCATGATAGCCAGATGATCAGTGCATTATCAGTCATGTGATCAGTGCATTATCAGTCACGTGATCAGTGTATGAACAGCCGAGTGATCAGTGCATGATAGCCAACTGATCAGTGGATGATCAGACACGTGATAATTGCATGATCAGTCACGTGATCAGTGCATGATCAAATATGTGATCAGTGCATGATCAGTCATGTGACCAGTACATGTTAGCTGGGTGACCATTGCGTGATCAGCCACGTGAGCAGTGCATGATAGCCAACTCATCAGTGCATGATCTGCCACGTGATCAGTGCATGATCAGTCACGTGATCAGTGCATGATCAGTCATGTGACCAGTACATGGTAGCTGCGTGATCATTGCATGATCAGCCTTGTAAGCAGTGCATGATAGCCACGTTATCAGTGCATGATAGCCACGTGATCAGTGCATGATAGACACGTGATCAGTGCATGATAGCCACGTGATTAGTGCATGATAGTCACGTGATCAGTGCATGATCAGTCACGTGATACATGTGTGATCAGCCACGTGATCAGTGCATGATCAGTCAAGTGATAGGTGCGTGAACAGTCACGTGATCAGTGCATGATTAGTCACGTGATCAGTGCAGGATCAATTATGGGTTCAGTGCATGATCAGTCACGTGACCAGTACATGGTTGCTACTGATCATTGCATGATCAGCCACGTGAGCAGAGCATGATAGCCACGTGATAAGTGCATGATTGTCACGTGATCAGTACATGATCAGTCACGTGAACAGTGCATGATCATTTACGTGATCTGTGCATGATCAGTCGCGTGACCAGTATATGGTAGCTACGTGGTTATTGCATGACGAGCCACGTGAGCAGTGCATGAGAGCCAAGTGATGTGTGCATGATCAGTTTCGTGAGCAGAGTATGATCAGCCACGTGATCAGTGCATGATTGCCACGTGATCAATGCATGATCAGTTACGTGAACAGTGCATGATCATTTACGTGATTAGTGCATGATCAGTCACGTGACCAGTACATTGTAGCTGCGTGATCATTGCATGATCAGCCACGTAAGCAGTGCATGATAGCCACGTGATCAGTGCATGATAGCCACGTGATCAGTGCATGATAGCCACGTGATTAGTACATGATAGTCACATGATCAGTGCATGATCAGACACGCGATACATGTTTGATCAGCCACGTGATCAGTGCATGATCAGTCAAGTGATAGGTGCGTGAACAGTCACGTGATCAGTGCATGATGAGCCACGTGATCAGTGCAGGATCAATTACGTGTTCAGTGCATGATCAGTCACGTGACCAGTACATGGTTGCTACGTGATCATTGCATGATCAGCCACGTGAGCAGAGCATGATAGCCCCGTGATCAGTGCATGATCAGTCACGTAATCTGTGCATGATCAGTCATGTGACCAGTACATGGTAGCTGCGTGATCATTGCGTGATCAGCCACGTGAGGAGTGCATGATAGCCACGTGATCAGTACATGGTCAGCCACGTAAGCAGTGCATGATAGCCACGTGATCAGTGCATGATAGCCACGTGATCAGTGCATGATAGCCACGTGATTAGTGCATGATACCCAAGTGATCAGTGCATGATCATTCACGTGATCAGTGCATGATCAGTCATGTGACCAGTACATGGTAGCCGAGTAAACATTGCATGATCAGCCACGTGAGCAGTGCATGATCAGCCACGTGATCAGTGACTGACCAGGCACATGATCATTGTATGACCAGCCAAGTGATCAGTGCATGATAGCCACGTGATCAGTGCATGATCAGTCACGTGATCAGTGCATGATCAGTCAAGTGACCAGTGTATGATCAGCCACGTGATCAGTGCATGATCAGTCACGTGAACAGTGCATGATAAGTCACCTGATCAGTGCATGATCAATTACGTGATCAGTGCATGATCAGTCACGTGACCAGTACATGGTAGCTACGTGATCATTGAATAATCAGCCACGTGAGCAGTGCATGATAGCCACGTGATCAGTGCATGATCAGTTTCGGGAGCAGAGTGTGATCAGCCACTTGATCAGTGCATGATAGCCACGTGATCACTGCATGATCTGTCACATGATCAGTGTATGATCATCCACGTGATCAGTGCATGGGCAGTCATGTGATCAGTGCATGATATAGACGTAATCAGTGCATGATCAGACTCCTGATCAGTGTATGATCAACCACGTGATCAGTGCACGATAGCCAGGTAATGAGTGCATGATAGCCAGATGATCAGTGCATTATCAGTCATGTGATCAGTGCATTATCCGTCACGTGATCAGTGTATGTTCAGCCAAGTAATCAGTGCATGATAGCCAACTGATCAGTGGATGATCAGTCACGTGATCATTGCATGATCAGTCACATGATCAGTGCATGATCAATTATGTGATCAGTGCATGATCAGTCATGTGACCAGTACATGGTAGCTGCGTGATCATTGCGTGATCAGCCACGTGAGGAGTGCATGATAGCCACGTGATCAGTACATGGTCAGCCACGTGATCAGTGCATGATCAGTCACGTGATCATTGCATGATCAATTATGTGATCAGTGCATGATCAGGCACGTGATCAGTTCATGATCAGTCACGTGATCAGTGCTTGATCAGTCATGTGACCAGTACATGGTAGCTGCGTGATCATTGCATGATCAGCCAGGTAAGCAGTGCATGATAGCCACGTGATCAGTGCATGTTCAGCCAGGTGATCAGTGCATGATCAGTCACGTGATCAGTGCATGATCAGTCACGTGACCAGTACATGGTAGCTTCGTGATCATTGCATGATCAGGCACGTGATCAGTGCATGATATTCACGTGATCAGTGCATGATAGCCACGTGATCACTTCACGAGTAGTCACGTGATCTGTGCCTGACCAGGCACGTGATCAGTGTAAGATCGGCCATGTTATCAGTGCATGATAGCCGCGTGATCAGTGCATTATCAGTAATGTGAACAGTGCATGATAAGTCACGTGATCAGTGTATGATCAGCCATGTGATCAGTGCATGATCAATTACGTGATCAGTGCATGATCAGTCACGTGACCAGTACATGGTAGCTATATGATCATTGTATTATCAGCCACGTTAGCAGAGCATGATAGCCATGTGATCAGTGCATGATCAATCACGTGATCCGGGCATGATCTGTCACGTGATCAATGCATGATCAATTATGTTACCATTGGATGATCAGTCACGTGACCAGTACATGTTAGCTTCGTGATCATTGCAGGATCAGCCACGTGAGCACTGCATGATAGACAGGTAATCAGTGCATGATCAGCTACATGAGCAGTGTATGATCAGCCACGTGATCAGTGCATGATCAGACACGTGAACAGTGTATGATCATCCACGTGATCTGTGCATGATGAGTCACGTGATCAGTATATGATAGCCACGTGATCATTGCATGATAGCTACGTGATCAGTTCATGATTAGGCACGTGGTCTGTGCATGACCAGGCAGGTGATCAGTGTATGATCAGCCACGCGAACAGTGCATCATAGCCACGTGATCAGTGCATACAGTTAGGTGATCAGTGCATGCGCAATCACGTGATCAGTGCATGAGAGCCACGTAATCAGTGCATGATCAGTCACGTGATAGTTGTGTGATCAGCAACGTGAACAGTGCATGCTCAGTCTCGTGATCAGGGCGTGCTACGTTTCTTGATTACTGTCTGCTCATCTGCTTGACAATTGCCAGCTGAGCTGCACGATTCCTGCCTGTCATCTGCTTGACAATTGCCAGCTGTGCTGCGTAATTCCTGCCTGCTCAGCTGCTTGATTATTGCCAGCTGAGCAGCATGATTCCTCACAGCTGAGTTCCATGATTATTGCCTGCTGACAGTTTGATTCGTGCCTACTCAGCTCTTTGTTTATTGCCTCCAGAGGCACATGATCAGTGTATGATAGCAAGCATGATCAGCGCATGATCAGTCACATGATTAGCGCCATTAATGTGATCAGTCCATGCTCAGTCATGGTATCAGTGCATGATCAGCCACGTGATCAGTGCATGATAGCCACGTGATCATTGCATGATAGCCAAGTGATCAGTGAATGATCAGCCAGGTGATCAGTGCATGATAGCTATGTGATCAGTTCATGATTAGTCACGTGATCTGTGCATGACCAGGCAGGTGATCAGTGTATGATGAGCCACGTGAACAGTGCATTATAGCCACGTGATCAGTGCATGATCAGTCACCTTATGGTTGTATGATGAGTCACGTGACCGGTACATGGTAGCTACATGATCATTGCATGTTCAGCCACGTGAGTAGTGCATGATAGCCATGTGATCAGTGCATGATCAGTCACGTAATCAGTGCATGATCAGTCACGTAATCTGTGCATGACCAGGCACGTGAACAGTGCATGATCAGTCACGTAATCAGTGCATGATCAGTCACGTAATCTGTGCATGACCAGGCACGTGAACAGTGCATGATCAGTCACGTGACCAGTACATGGTAGCTACGTGATCATTGCATGATCAGCCACGTGAGCCGTGCATGATAGCCACGAGATCAGTGCATGATCATTCACGTGATCAGTGCATGATCAGTCACGTGAACAGTGCATGATAAGTCACCTGATCAGTGCATGATCAATTACATGATCAATGCATTATTACTCACGTGACAAGTACATGGTAGCTACGTGATCATTGCATGATCAGCCACGTTAGCAGTGCATGATAGCCACGTGATCAGTGCATGATCAGTTTCGGGAGCAGAGTATGATCAGCCACTTGATCAGTGCATGATAGCCACGTGATCAATGCATGATCTGTCACATGATCAGTGCATGACCAGTCACGTGAACAGTGCATGTTAAGTCACCTGATCACTGCATGATCAATTACGTGATCAGTGCATGATCAGTCAAGTGACCAGTACATGGTAGCTATGTGAACATTGCATGATCAGCCACGTCAGCAGTGCATGATAGCCACATGATCAGTGCATGATCAGTTTCAGGAGCAGAGTATGATCAGCCACTTGATCAGTGCATGATAGCCACGTGATCATTGCATGATCTGTCACATGATCAGTGTATGATCATCCACGTGATCAGTGAATGGGCAGTCATGTGATCAGTGCATGAAGTAGATGTGATCAGTGCATGATCAGTCTCGTGATCAGTGCATGATAGCCACGTGATTAGTACATGACCAGTCACCTGATGTGTGTATGATCAGTCACGTGACCGGTACATGGTAGCTACATGATCATTGTATGATCAGCCATGTGAGTAGTGCATGATAGTCAATTGATCAGTGCATGATCAGTCACGTGATCAGTGCATGATCAGTCATGTGACCAATACATGGTAGCCGAGTGATCATTGCATGATCAGCCACGTGAGCACTGCATGATAGCCACGTGATCAGTGCATGATCAGCCACGTTATCAGTGCATGACCAGGCACATGATCAGTGTATGACCAGCCAAGTGATCAGTGCATGATAGCCACGTGATCAGTGCATGATCAGTCACGTGTCAGTGCATGATCAGTCAAGTGACCAGTGTATGATCAGCCACGTAATCAGTGCCTGATCAATCACGTAATCAGTGCATGATCAGTCATGTGACCAGTACATGGTAGCTGCGTGATCATTGCATGTTCAGCCACGTGAGCAGTGCATTGTAGCCACGAGATCAGTGCATGATCAGCAATGTGATCAGTGCATGATCAGTCACGTGATCAGTGCATGATCAACCACGTGACCAATGCATGGCCAGTCACGTGATCAGTGTATGACCAGCCAGGTGATCAGTGCGTGATAGCCACGTGATCAGTGCATGATCAGTCTCGTGATCAGTGCATGATCAGTCAAATGACCAGAGTATGATCAGCCAAGTGATCAGTGCATGATCAGCCACATGATCAGTGCATGATCAATTACATGATCAGTGCATGATCAGCCACGTGATCAGTGCATGATCAGCCACGTGATCAGTGCAGGATCAATTACGTGTTCAGTGCATGATCAGTCACGTGAGCAGAGCATAATAGGCAAGTGATCAGTGCATGATTGTCACGTGATCAGTACATTATCAGTCACGTGAACAGTGCATGATCATTTACGTGATCTGTGCATGATCAGTCACGTGACCAGTATATGGTAGCTACGTGATTATTGCATGATGAGCCACATGAGCAGTGCATGATAGCCAAGTGATGTGTGCATGATCAGTTTCGTGAGCAGAGTATGATCAGCCACGGGATCAGTGCATGATTGCCACGTGATCAATGCATGATCAGTTACGTGAACAGTGCATGATCATTTACGTGATCAGTGCATGATCAGTCACGTGACCAGTACATGGTAGCTGCGTGATCATTGCATGATCAGCCACTAAGCAGTGCATGATAGCCACGTGATAAGTGCATGATAGCCACGTGATCAGTGCATGATAGCCACGTGATTAGTGCATGATAGTCACATGATCAGTGCATGATCAGTCACGCGATACATGTTTGATCAGCCACGTGATCAGTGCATGATCAGTCAAGTGATAGGTGTGTGAACAGACACGTGATTAGTGCATGATGAGCCACGTGATCAGTGCAGGATGAATTACGTGTTCAGTGCATGATCAGTCACGTGACCAGTACATGGTTGCTACGTGATCATTGCACGATCAGCCACGTGAGCAGAGCATGATAGCCACGTGATCAGTGCATGATCAGTCACGTAATCAGTGCATGATCAGTCATGTGACCAGTACATGGTAGCTGCGTGATCATTGCATGATCAGCCACGTGAGCAGTGCATTATATCCACGAGATCAGTGCATGATCAGCCACGTGATCAGTGCATGATCAGTCACGTGATCAGTGCATGATCAGCCACGTGACCAGTGCATGACCAGTCACGTGATCAGTGTATGATCAGCCAGGTGATCAGTGCATGATAGCCACGTGATCAGTGCATGATCAGGAACGTGATCAGTGCATGATCAGTCAACTGAACAGAGTATGATCAGCCAAGTGATCAGTGCATGATCAGCCACATGATCAGTGCATGATCAATTACATGATCAGTGCATGATCAGCCACGTGATCAGTGCATGATCAGTCACGTGAACAGTGCATGATAAGTCACCTGATCAGGGCATGATCAATTACGTGATCAGTGCATGTTCAGGCACGTGACCAGCATATGGTAGCTACGTGATTATTGAATGACGAGCCACGTGAGCAGTGCATGGTAGCCAAGTGATGTGTGCATGATCAGTTTCGTGAGCAGAGTATGATCAGCCACGTGATCAGTGCATGATTGCCACGTGATCAATGCATGATCAGTTACGTGAACAGTGCATGATCATTTTCGTTATCAGTGCATGATCAGTCACGTGACCAGTACATGGTAGCTGCGTGATCATTGCATGATCAGCCAGGTAAGCAGTGCATGATAGCCAGCTGATCAGTGCATGATAGCCACGTGATCTGTGCATGATAGCCACGTGATTAGTGCATGATAGTCACGTGATCAGTGCATGATCAGTCACGTGATACATGTGTGATCAGCCACGTGATAAGTGCATGATCAGTCAAGTGATAGGTGCTTGAACAGTCACGTGATCAGTGCATGATGAGCCACGTGATCAGTGCAGGATGAATTACGTGTTCAGTGCATGATCAGTCACGTGACCAGTACATGGTTGCTATTGATCATTGCATGATCAGCCACGTGAGCAGAGCATGATAGCCAAATGATCAGTGCATGATTGTCACGTGATAAGTACATGATCAGTCACGTGAACAGTACATGATCATTTACGTGATCTGTGCATGATCAGTCACGTGACCAGTATATGGTAGCTACGTGATTATTGCATGATGAGCCACGTGAGCAGTGCATGATAGCCAAGTGATGTGTGCATGATCAGTTTCGTGAGCAGAGTATGATCAGCCACGTGATCAGTGCATGATTGCCACGTGATCAATGCATGATGAGTTACGTGAACAGTGCATGATCATTTACGTGATCAGTGCATGATCAGTCACGTGACAGGTGTGTGATCAGCCACGTGAACAGTGCATTTCAGCCACGTCATCAGTGCATGATAGCCACGTGATCAGTGCATGATCAGGTACGTGATCAGTGTATGATCAGCCATGTGATCAGTGCATGGTCAGACACGTGAACAGTGTATGATCAGACACGTGATCAGTGCATGATATCCAAGTGATCAGTGCATGATCAATCACGTGATCAGTGTATGATCAGCCACGTGAACAGTGCATGCTCAGTCACGGGATCAGGGCCTGCTGGGCTGCGTGATTACTGTCTGCTCATCTGCTTGACAATTGCCAGCTGAGCTGCACGATTTCTGCCTGTCATCTGCTTGACAATTGCCAGCTGTGCTGCGTAAGTCCTGCCTGCTCAGCTGCTTGATTATTGCCAGCTGAGCAGCATGATTCCTCACAGCTGAGTTCCATGATTATTGCCTGCTGACTGTTTGATTCGTGCCTACTCAGCTCTTTGTTTATTGCCTCCAGAGGCACATGATCAGTGTATGATAGCAAACATGATCAGCGCATGATCAGTCACATGATCAGCGCCATTAAGTCACGTGAACACTGCATGATAGTCATGTGATCAGTCCATGCTCAGTCACGGTATCAGTGCATGATCAGCCACGTGATCAGTGCATATTAGCCACGTGATCATTGCATGATAGCCACGTGATAAGTGCATGATCAGCCAGGTGATTAGTGCATGATAGGTACGTGATCAGTACATGATTAGTCACGTGATTTGTGCATGACCAGGCAGGTGGTCAGTGTACCATCATCCACGTGAACAGTGAATGATAGCCACGTGATCAGTGCATGATCAGTCACCTGATGGGTGTATGATCAGTCACGTGACCGGTACATGGTAGCTACATGATCACTGCATGATCAGACACGTGAGTAGTGCATGATAGCCAGGTGATCAGTGCATGATCAGTCACGTGAACAGTGCATGATAAGTCACGTGATCAGGGCATGATCAATTACGTGTTCAGTGCATGATCAGTCACGTGAGCAGAGCATGATAGCCAAGTGATCAGTGCATGATTGTCACGTGATCAGTACATGATCAGTCACGTGAAGAGTGTATGATCATTTACGTGATCTGTGTATGATCAGTCACGTGACCAGTATATGGTAGCTACGTGATTATTGCATGATGAGCCACGTGAGCAGTGCATGATAGCCAAGTGATGTGTGCATGATCAGTTTCGTGAGCAGAGTATGATCAGCCACGTGATCAGTGCAGGATTGCCACGTGATCAATGCATTATCAGTTACGTGAACAGTGCATGATCATTTACGTGATCAGTGCATGATCAGTCACGTGACCAGTACATGGTAGCTGCGTGATCATTGCATGATCAGCCACGTAAGCAGTGCATGATAGCCACGTGATCAGTGCATGATAGCCACGTGATCAGTGCATGATAGCCACGTGATTAGTGCATGATAGTCACATAATCAGTGCATGATCAGTCACGCGATACTTTTTTGATCAGCCACGTGATCAGTGCATGATCAGTCAAGTGATAGGTGCGTGAACATTCACGTGACCAGTGCATGATGAGCCACGTGATCAGTGCAGGATGAATTACGTGTTCAGTGCATGATCAGTCACGTGACCAGTACATGGTTGCTACGTGATCATTGCATGATCAGCCACGTGAGCAGAGCATGATAGCCACGTATCAGTGCATGATCAGTCACGTGACCAGTACATGGTTGCTACGTGATCATTGCATGATCAGCCACGTAAGCAGTGCATGTTAGCCACCTGATCAGTGCATGATAGCCACGTGACCAGTGCATGACCAGTCACGTGATCAGTGTACGACCAGCCAGGTGATCAGTGCATGAGAGCCACGTGATCAGTGCATGTTCAGTCACGTGATCAGTGCAAGATCAGTCAACTGACGAGAGTATGATCAGCCAAGTTATCAGTGCATGATCAGCCACATGATCAGTGCATGATCAATTACGTGATCAGTGCATGATCAGCCACGTGATCAGTGCATGATCAGTCACATGAACAGTGCATGATAAGTCACCTGATCAGGGCATGATCAATTACGTGATCAGTGCATGATCAGTCACGTGACCAGTATATGGTAGCTACGTGATTATTGCATGACGAGGCACGTGAGCAGTGCATGATAGCCAAGTGATGTGTGCATGATCAGTTTCGTGAGCAGAGTATGATCAGCCACGTGATCAGTGCATGATCAGTCAAGTGATAGGTGCGTGAACAGTCACGTGATCAGTGCATGATGAGCCACGTGATCAGTGCAGGATGAATTACGTGTTCAGTGCATGATCAGTCACGTGACCAGTACATGGTTGCTATGTGATCATTGCATGATCAGCCACGTGAGCAGAGCATGATAGCCACGTGATCAGCGCATGATCAGTCACGTAATCAGTGCATGATCAGTCATGTGACCAGTACATGGTAGCTGCGTGATCATTGCATGATCAGCCACGTGAGCAGTGCATTATAGCCACGAGATCAGTGCATGATCAGCCACGTGATCAGTGCATGATCAGTCACGTGATCAGTGCATGATCAGCCACGTGACCAGTGCATGACCAGTCACGTGATCAGTGTATGACCAGCCAGGTGATCAGTGCATGATAGCCACGTGATCAGTGCATGATCAGTCACGTGATCAGTGCATGATCAACCACGTGACCAGTGCATGACCAGTCACGTGATCAGTGTATGACCAGCCAGGTGATCAGTGAATGATAGCCACGTGATCAGTGCATGATCAGTCACGTGATCAGTGCATGATCAGTCAACTGACCAGAGTATGATCAGCCAAGTGATCAGTGCATGATCAGCCACATGATCAGTGCACGATCAATTACATGATCAGTGCATGATCAGCCACGTGATCAGTGCATGATCAGTCACCTGAACAGTGCATGATAAGTCACCTGATCAGGGCATGATCAATTACGTGATCAGTGCATGATCAGTCACGTGACCAGCATATGGTAGCTACGTGATTATTGCATGACGAGCCACGTGAGCAGTGCATGATAGCCAAGTGATGTGTGCATGATCAGTTTCAGGAGCAGAGTATGATCAGCCACGTGATCAGTGCATGATTGCCACGTGATCAATGCATGATCAGTTATGTGAACAGTGCATGATCATTTACGTGATCAGTGCATGATCAGTCACGTGACCAGTACATGGTAGCTGCGTGATCATTGCATGATCAGCCACGTAAGCAGTGCATGTTAGCCACCTGATCAGTGCATGATAGCCACGTGATCTGTGCATGATAGCCACGTGATTAGTGCATGATAGTCACGTGATCAGTGCATGATCACTCAACTGATACATGTGTGATCAGCCACGTGACCAGTGCATGACCAGTCACGTGATCAGTGTATGCCCAGCCAAGTGATCAGTTCATGAGAGCCACGTGATCAGTGCATGATCAGTCACGTGATCAGTGCATGATCAGTCAAGTGACAAGTGTATGATCAGCCAAGTGATCAGTGCATGATCAGCGACATGATCAGTGCATGATCAATTACGTGATCAGTGCATGATCAGCCACGTGAACAGTGCATGATAAGTCACCTGATCAGTGCATGATCAATTACGTGATCAATGCATGATCAGTCAAGTGACCAGTACATGGTAGCTATGTGAACATTGCATGATCAGCTACGTCAGCAGTGCATGATAGCCACATGATCAGTGCATGATCAGTTTCAGGAGCAGAGTATGATCAGCCACTTGATCAGTGCATGATAGCCACGTGATCATTGCATGATCTGTCACATGATCAGTGTATGATCATCCACGTGATCAGTGCATGGGCAGTAATGTGATCAGTGCATGATATAGACGTGATCAGTGCATGATCAGTCTCGTGATCAGTGCATGATAGCCACGTGATTAGTACATGACCAGTCACCTGATGTGTGTATGATCAGTCACGTGACCGGTACATGGTAGCTACATGATCATTGTATGATCAGCTATGTGAGTAGTGCATGATAGCCAAGTGATCAGTGCATGATCAGTCACGTGATCAGTGCATGATCAGTCATGTGACCCAGACATGGTAGCTGAGTGATCATTGCATGATCAGCCACGTGAGCACTGCATGATAGCCACGTGATCAGTGCATGATCAGTTTCGGGAGCAGAGTATGATCAGCCACTTGATCAGTGCATGATAGCTACGTGATCACTGCATGATCTGTCACATGATCAGTGTATGATCATCCACGTGATCAGTGCATTGGCAGTCATGTGATCAGTGCCTGATATAGACATAATCAGTGCATGATCTGTCTCGTGATCAGTGTATGATCAACCACGTGGTCAGTGCCCGATAGCCAAGTAATGAGTGCATGATAGCCAGATGATCAGTGCATTATCAGTCACGTGATCAGTGTATGAACAGCCGAGTGATCAGTGCATGATAGCCAACTGATCAGTGGATGATCAGTCACGTGAAAATTGCATGATCAGTCACGTGATCAGTGCATGATCAAATATGTGATCAGTGCATGATCAGTCATGTGACCAGTACATGTTAGCTGGGTGACCATTGCGTGATCAGCCACGTGAGCAGTGCATGATAGCCAACTGATCAGTGCATGATCTGCCACGTGATCAGTGCATGATCAGTCACGTGATCAGTGCATGATCAGTCATGTGACCAGTACATGGTAGCTGCGAGATCATTGCATGATCAGCCACGTAAGCAGTGCATGATAGCCACGTGATCAGTGCATGATAGCCACGTGATTAGTGCATGATAGTCACATAATCAGTGCATGATAGACACGTGATCAGTGCATGATAGCCACGTGATTAGTTCATGATAGTCACGTGATCAGTGCATGATCAGTCACGTGATACATGTGTGATCAGCCACGTGATCAGTGCATGATCAGTCAAGTGATAGGTGCGTGAACAGTCACGTGATCAGTGCATGATTAGTCACGTGATCAGTGCAGGATCAATTATGGGTTCAGTGCATGATCAGTCACGTGACCAGTACATGGTTGCTACTGATCATTGCATGATCAGCCACGTGAGCAGAGCATGATAGCCACGTGATAAGTGCATGATTGTCACGTGATCAGTACATGATCAGTCACGTGAACAGTGCATGATCATTTACGTGATCTGTGCATTATCAGTCGCGTGACCAGTATATGGTAGCTACGTGGTTATTGCATGACGAGCCACGTGAGCAATTCATGATAGCCAAGTGATGTGTGCATGATCAGTTTCGTGAGCAGAGTATGATCAGCCACGTGATCAGTGCATGATTGCCACGTGATCAATGCATGATCAGTTACGTGAACAGTGCATGATCATTTACGTGATTAGTGCATGATCAGTCAGGTGACCAGTACATTGTAGCTGGGTGATCATTGCATGATCAGCCACGTAAGCAGTGCATGATAGCCACGTGATCAGTGCATGATAGCCACGTGATCAGTGCATGATAGCCACGTGATTAGTGCATGATAGTCACATGATCAGTGCATGATCAGACACGCGATACATGTTTGATCAGCCACGTGATCAGTGCATGATCAGTCAAGTGATAGGTGCGTGAACAGTCACGTGATCAGTGCATGATGAGCCACGTGATCAGTGCAGGATCAATTACGTGTTCAGTGCATGATCAGTCACGTGACCAGTACATGGTTGCTATTGATCATTGCATGATCAGCCACGTGAGCAGAGCATGATAGCCAAATGATCAGTGCATGATTGTCACGTGATAAGTACATGATCAGTCACGTGAACAGTACATGATCATTTACGTGATCTGTGCATGATCAGTCACGTGACCAGTATATGGTAGCTACGTGATTATTGCATGATGAGCCACGTGAGCAGTGCATGATAGCCAAGTGATGTGTGCATGATCAGTTTCGTGAGCAGAGTATGATCAGCCACGTGATCAGTGCATGATTGCCACGTGATCAATGCATGATGAGTTACGTGAACAGTGCATGATCATTTACGTGATCAGTGCATGATCAGTCACGTGACAGGTGTGTGATCAGCCACGTGAACAGTGCATTTCAGCCACGTCATCAGTGCATGATAGCCACGTGATCAGTGCATGATCAGGTACGTGATCAGTGTATGATCAGCCATGTGATCAGTGCATGGTCAGACACGTGAACAGTGTATGATCAGACACGTGATCAGTGCATGATATCCAAGTGATCAGTGCATGATCAATCACGTGATCAGTGTATGATCAGCCACGTGAACAGTGCATGCTCAGTCACGGGATCAGGGCCTGCTGGGCTGCGGGTTACTGTCTGCTCATCTGCTTGACAATTGCCAGCTGAGCTGCACGATTTCTGCCTGTCATCTGCTTGACAATTGCCAGCTGTGCTGCGTAAGTCCTGCCTGCTCAGCTGCTTGATTATTGCCAGCTGAGCAGCATGATTCCTCACAGCTGAGTTCCATGATTATTGCCTGCTGACTGTTTGATTCGTGCCTACTCAGCTCTTTGTTTATTGCCTCCAGAGGCACATGATCAGTGTATGATAGCAAACATGATCAGCGCATGATCAGTCACATGATCAGCGCCATTAAGTCACGTGAACACTGCATGATAGTCATGTGATCAGTCCATGCTCAGTCACGGTATCAGTGCATGATCAGCCACGTGATCAGTGCATATTAGCCACGTGATCATTGCATGATAGCCACGTGATAAGTGCATGATCAGCCAGGTGATTAGTGCATGATAGGTACGTGATCAGTACATGATTAGTCACGTGATTTGTGCATGACCAGGCAGGTGGTCAGTGTACCATCATCCACGTGAACAGTGAATGATAGCCACGTGATCAGTGCATGATCAGTCACCTGATGGGTGTATGATCAGTCACGTGACCGGTACATGGTAGCTACATGATCACTGCATGATCAGACACGTGAGTAGTGCATGATAGCCACGTTATCAGTGCATGATCAGTCACGTGAACAGTGCATGATAAGTCACCTGATCAGGGCATGATCAATTACGTGTTCAGTGCATGATCAGTCACGTGAGCAGAGCATGATAGCCAAGTGATCAGTGCATGATTGTCACGTGATCAGTACATGATCAGTCACGTGAAGAGTGTATGATCATTTACGTGATCTGTGTATGATCAGTCACGTGACCAGTATATGGTAGCTACGTGATTATTGCATGATGAGCCACGTGAGCAGTGCATGATAGCCAAGTGATGTGTGCATGATCAGTTTCGTGAGCAGAGTATGATCAGCCACGTGATCAGTGCAGGATTGCCACGTGATCAATGCATTATCAGTTACGTGAACAGTGCATGATCATTTACGTGATCAGTGCATGATCAGTCACGTGACCAGTACATGGTAGCTGCGTGATAATTGCATGATCAGCCACGTAAGCAGTGCATGATAGCCACGTGATCAGTGCATGATAGCCACGTGATCAGTGCATGATAGCCACGTGATTAGTGCATGATAGTCACATAATCAGTGCATGATCAGTCACGCGATACTTTTTTGATCAGCCACGTGATCAGTGCATGATCAGTCAAGTGATAGGTGCGTGAACATTCACGTGACCAGTGCATGATGAGCCACGTGATCAGTGCAGGATGAATTACGTGTTCAGTGCATGATCAGTCACGTGACCAGTACATGGTTGCTACGTGATCATTGCATGATCAGCCACGTGAGCAGAGCATGATAGCCACGTATCAGTGCATGATCAGTCACGTGACCAGTACATGGTTGCTACGTGATCATTGCATGATCAGCCACGTAAGCAGTGCATGTTAGCCACCTGATCAGTGCATGATAGCCACGTGACCAGTGCATGACCAGTCACGTGATCAGTGTACGACCAGCCAGGTGATCAGTGCATGAGAGCCACGTGATCAGTGCATGTTCAGTCACGTGATCAGTGCAAGATCAGTCAACTGACGAGAGTATGATCAGCCAAGTTATCAGTGCATGATCAGCCACATGATCAGTGCATGATCAATTACGTGATCAGTGCATGATCAGCCACGTGATCAGTGCATGATCAGTCACATGAACAGTGCATGATAAGTCACCTGATCAGGGCATGATCAATTACGTGATCAGTGCATGATCAGTCACGTGACCAGTATATGGTAGCTACGTGATTATTGCATGACGAGGCACGTGATAGTGCATGATAGCCAAGTGATGTGTGCATGATCAGTTTCGTGAGCAGAGTATGATCAGCCACGTGATCAGTGCATGATCAGTCAAGTGATAGGTGCGTGAACAGTCACGTGATCAGTGCATGATGAGCCACGTGATCAGTGCAGGATGAATTACGTGTTCAGTGCATGATCAGTCACGTGACCAGTACATGGTTGCTATGTGATCATTGCATGATCAGCCACGTGAGCAGAGCATGATAGCCACGTGATCAGTGCATGATCAGTCACGTAATCAGTGCATGATCAGTCATGTGACCAGTACATGGTAGCTGCGTGATCATTGCATGATCAGCCACGTGAGCAGTGCATTATAGCCACGAGATCAGTGCATGATCAGCCACGTGATCAGTGCATGATCAGTCACGTGATCAGTGCATGATCAGCCACGTGACCAGTGCATGACCAGTCACGTGATCAGTGTATGACCAGCCAGGTGATCAGTGCATGATAGCCACGTGATCAGTGCATGATCAGTCACGTGATCAGTGCATGATCAACCACGTGACCAGTGCATGACCAGTCACGTGATCAGTGTATGACCAGCCAGGTGATCAGTGAATGATAGCCACGTGATCAGTGCATGATCAGTCACGTGATCAGTGCATGATCAGTCAACTGACCAGAGTATGATCAGCCAAGTGATCAGTGCATGATCAGCCACATGATCAGTGCACGATCAATTACATGATCAGTGCATGATCAGCCACGTGATCAGTGCATGATCAGTCACGTGAACAGTGCATGATAAGTCACCTGATCAGGGCATGATCAATTACGTGATCAGTGCATGATCAGTCACGTGACCAGCATATGGTAGCTACGTGATTATTGCATGACGAGCCACGTGAGCAGTGCATGATAGCCAAGTGATGTGTGCATGATCAGTTTCAGGAGCAGAGTATGATCAGCCACGTGATCAGTGCATGATTGCCACGTGATCAATGCATGATCAGTTATGTGAACAGTGCATGATCATTTACGTGATCAGTGCATGATCAGTCACGTGACCAGTACATGGTAGCTGCGTGATCATTGCATGATCAGCCACGTAAGCAGTGCATGTTAGCCACCTGATCAGTGCATGATAGCCACGTGATCTGTGCATGATAGCCACGTGATTAGTGCATGATAGTCACGTGATCAGTGCATGATCACTCAACTGATACATGTGTGATCAGCCACGTGACCAGTGCATGACCAGTCACGTGATCAGTGTATGACCAGCCAAGTGATCAGTTCATGAGAGCCACGTGATCAGTGCATGATCAGTCACGTGATCAGTGCATGATCAGTCAAGTGACAAGTGTATGATCAGCCAAGTGATCAGTGCATGATCAGCGACATGATCAGTGCATGATCAATTACGTGATCAGTGCATGATCAGCCACGTGAACAGTGCATGATAAGTCACCTGATCAGTGCATGATCAATTACGTGATCAATGCATGATCAGTCAAGTGACCAGTACATGGTAGCTATGTGAACATTGCATGATCAGCTACGTCAGCAGTGCATGATAGCCACATGATCAGTGCATGATCAGTTTCAGGAGCAGAGTATGATCAGCCACTTGATCAGTGCATGATAGCCACGTGATCATTGCATGATCTGTCACATGATCAGTGTATGATCATCCACGTGATCAGTGCATGGGCAGTCATGTGATCAGTGCATGATATAGACGTGATCAGTGCATGATCAGTCTCGTGATCAGTGCATGATAGCCACGTGATTAGTACATGACCAGTCACCTGATGTGTGTATGATCAGTCACGTGACCGGTACATGGTAGCTACATGATCATTGTATGATCAGCTATGTGAGTAGTGCATGATAGCCAAGTGATCAGTGCATGATCAGTCACGTGATCAGTGCATGATCAGTCATGTGACCCAGACATGGTAGCCGAGTGATCATTGCATGATCAGCCACGTGAGCACTGCATGATAGCCACGTGATCAGTGCATGATCAGTTTCGGGAGCAGAGTATGATCAGCCACTTGATCAGTGCATGATAGCTACGTGATCACTGCATGATCTGTCACATGATCAGTGTATGATCATCCACGTGATCAGTGCATTGGCAGTCATGTGATCAGTGCCTGATATAGACATAATCAGTGCATGATCTGTCTCGTGATCAGTGTATGATCAACCACGTGGTCAGTGCCCGATAGCCAAGTAATGAGTGCATGATAGCCAGATGATCAGTGCATTATCAGTCACGTGATCAGTGTATGAACAGCCGAGTGATCAGTGCATGATAGCCAACTGATCAGTGGATGATCAGTCACGTGAAAATTGCATGATCAGTCACGTGATCAGTGCATGATCAAATATGTGATCAGTGCATGATCAGTCATGTGACCAGTACATGTTAGCTGGGTGACCATTGCGTGATCAGCCACGTGAGCAGTGCATGATAGCCAACTGATCAGTTCATGATCTGCCACGTGATCAGTGCATGATCAGTCACGTGATCAGTGCATGATCAGTCATGTGACCAGTACATGGTAGCTGCGTGATCATTGCATGATCAGCCTTGTAAGCAGTGCATGATAGCCACGTTATCAGTGCATGATAGCCACGTGATCAGTGCATGATAGACACGTGATCAGTGCATGATAGCCACGTGATTAGTGCATGATAGTCACGTGATCAGTGCATGATCAGTCACGTGATACATGTGTGATCAGCCACGTGATCAGTGCATGATCAGTCAAGTGATAGGTGCGTGAACAGTCACGTGATCAGTGCATGATTAGTCACGTGATCAGTGCAGGATCAATTATGGGTTCAGTGCATGATCAGTCACGTGACCAGTACATGGTTGCTACTGATCATTGCATGATCAGCCACGTGAGCAGAGCATGATAGCCACGTGATAAGTGCATGATTGTCACGTGATCAGTACATGATCAGTCACGTGAACAGTGCATGATCATTTACGTGATCTGTGCATGATCAGTCGCGTGACCAGTATATGGTAGCTACGTGGTTATTGCATGACGAGCCACGTGAGCAATTCATGATAGCCAAGTGATGTGTGCATGATCAGTTTCGTGAGCAGAGTATGATCAGCCACGTGATCAGTGCATGATTGCCACGTGATCAATGCATGATCAGTTACGTGAACAGTGCATGATCATTTACGTGATTAGTGCATGATCAGTCACGTGACCAGTACATTGTAGCTGCGTGATCATTGCATGATCAGCCACGTAAGCAGTGCATGATAGCCACGTGATCAGTGCATGATAGCCACGTGATCAGTGCATGATAGCCACGTGATTAGTGCATGATAGTCACATGATCAGTGCATGATCAGACACGCGATACATGTTTGATCAGCCACGTGATCAGTGCATGATCAGTCAAGTGATAGGTGCGTGAACAGTCACGTGATCAGTGCATGATGAGCCACGTGATCAGTGCAGGATCAATTACGTGTTCAGTGCATGATCAGTCACGTGACCAGTACATGGTTGCTACGTGATCATTGCATGATCAGCCACGTGAGCAGAGCATGATAGCCCCGTGATCAGTGCATGATCAGTCACGTAATCTGTGCATGATCAGTCATGTGACCAGTACATGGTAGCTGCGTGATCATTGCATGATCAGCCACGTGAGCAGTTCATTATAGCCACGAGATCAGTGCATGATCAGCCACGTGACCAGTGCATGACCAGTCACGTGATCAGTGTATGACCAGCCAGGTGATCCGTGCATGATAGCCACGTGATCAGTGCATGATCAGTCACGTGATCAGTGCATGATCAGTCAACTGACCAGAGTATGATCAGCCAAGTGATCAGTGCATGATCAGACACATGATCAGTGCATGATCAATTACATGATCAGTGCATGATCAGCCACGTGATCAGTGCATGATCAGCCACGTGATCAATGCAGGATCAATTACGTGTTCAGTGCATGATCAGTCACGTGAGCAGAGCATGATAGGCAAGTGATCAGTGCATGATTGTCACGTGATCAGTACATGATCAGTCACGTGAACAGTGCATGATCATTTACGTGATCTGTGCATGATCAGTCACGTGACCAGTATATGGTAGCTACGTGATTATTGCATGATGAGCCACGTGAGCAGTGCATGATAGCCAAGTGATGTGTGCATGATCAGTTTCGTGAGCAGAGTATGATCAGCCACGTGATCAGTGCAGGATTGCCACGTGATCAATGCATGATCAGTTACGTGAACAGTGCATGATCATTTACGTGATCAGTGCATGATCAGTCACGTGACCAGTACATGGTAGCTGCGTGATCATTGCATGATCAGCCACGTAAGCAGTGCATGATAGCCACGTGATCAGTGCATGATAGCCACGTGATCAGTGCATGATAGCCACGTGATTAGTGCATGATAGTCACATGATCAGTGCATGATCAGTCACGCGATACATGTTTGATCAGCTACGTGATCAGTGCATGATCAGTCAAATGATAGGTGCGTGAACAGTCACCTGACCAGTGCATGATGATCCACGTGATCAGTGCAGGATGAATTACGTGTTCAGTGCATGATCAGTCACGTGACCAGTACATGGTTGCTACGTGATCATTGCACGATCAGCCACGTGAGCAGAGCATGATAGCCACGTGATCAGTGCATGATCAGTCACGTAATCAGTGCATGATCAGTCATGTGACCAGTACATGGTAGCTGCGTGATCATTGCATGATCAGCCACGTGAGCAGTGCATGATCAGCCACGTGATCAGTGCATGATCAGTCACGTGATCAGTGCTTGATCACCCACGTGACCAGTGCATGACCAGTCACGTGATCAGTGTATGACCAGCCAGGTGATCAGTGCATGATCAGTCACGTGATCAGTGCATGATCAGTCAACTGAACAGAGTATGATCAGCCAAGTGATCAGTGCATGATCAGCCACACGATCAGTGCACGATCAATTACATGATCAGTGCATGATCAGCCACGTGATCAGTGCATGATCAGTCACGTGAACAGTGCATGATAAGTCACCTGATCAGGGCATGATCAATTACGTGATCAGTGCATGATCAGTCACGTGACCAGCATATGGTAGCTACGTGATTATTGAATGACGAGCCACGTGAGCAGTGCATGATAGCCAAGTGATGTGTGCATGATCAGTTTCGTGAGCAGAGTATGATCAGCCACGTGATCAGTGCATGATTGCCACGTGATCAATGCATGATCAGTTACGTGAAGAGTGCATGATCATTTACGTGATCAGTGCATGATCAGTCACGTGACCAGTACATGGTAGCTGCGTGATCATTGCATGATCAGCCACGTAAGCAGTGCATGATAGCCAGCTGATCAGTGCATGATAGCCACGTGATCTGTGCATGATAGCCACGTGATTAGTGCATGATAGTCACGTGATCAGTGCATGATCAGTCACGTGATACATGTGTGATCAGCCACGTGATCAGTGCATGATCAGTCAAGTGATAGGTGCTTGAACAGTCACGTGATCAGTGCATGATGAGCCACGTGATCAGTGCAGGATCAATTACGTGTTCAGTGCATGATCAGTCACGTGACCAGTACATGGTTGCTACGTGATCATTGCATGATCAGCCACGTGAGCAGAGCATGATAGCCAAATGATCAGTGCATGATTGTCACGTGATAAGTGCATGATCAGTCACGTGAACAGTGCATGATCATTTACGTGATCTGTGCATGATCAGTCAGGTGACCAGTATATGGTAGCTACGTGATTATTGCATGATGAGCCACGTGAGCAGTGCATGATAGCCAAGTGATGTGTGCATGATCAGTTTCGTGAGCAGAGTATGATCAGCCACGTGATCAGTGCATGATTGCCACGTGATCAATGCATGATCAGTTACGTGAACAGTGCATGATCATTTACGTGATCAGTGCATGATCAGTCACGTGACAGGTGTGTGATCAGCCACGTGAACAGTGCATTTCAGCCACGTGATCAGTACATGATAGCCACGTGATCAGTGCATGATCAGGTACGTGAGCAGTGTATGATCAGCCATGTGATCAGTGCATGGTCAGACACGTGAACAGTGTATGATCAGCCACGTGATCAGTGCATGATATCCAAGTGATCAGTGCATGATCAATCATGTGATCAGTGTATGATCAGCCACGTGAACAGTGCATGCTCAGTCACGGGATCAGGGCCTGCTGAGCTGCGTGATTACTGTCTGCTCATCTGCTTGACAATTGCCAGCTGAGCTGCACGATTTCTGCCTGTCATCTGCTTGACAATTGCCAGCTGTGCTGCGTAAGTCCTGCCTGCTCAGCTGCTTGATTATTGCCAGCTGAGCAGCATGATTCCTCACAGCTGAGTTCCATGATTATTGCCTGCTGACTGTTTGATTCGTGCCTACTCAGCTCTTTGTTTATTGCCTCCAGAGGCACATGATCAGTGTATGATAGCAAACATGATCAGCGCATGATCAGTCACATGATCAGCGCCATTAAGTCACGTGAACACTGCATGATAGTCATGTGATCAGTCCATGCTCAGTCACGGTATCAGTGCATGATCAGCCACGTGATCAGTGCATGATAGCCACGTGATCATTGCATGATAGCCACATGATCAGTGCATGATCAGCCAGGTGATTAGTGCATGATAGGTACGTGATCAGTACATGATTAGTCACGTGATTTGTGCATGACCAGGCAGGTGGTCAGTGTACCATCATCCACGTGAACAGTGAATGATAGCCACGTGATCAGTGCATGATCAGTCACCTGATGGGTGTATGATCAGTCACGTGACCGGTACATGGTAGCTACATGATCACTGCATGATCAGACACGTGAGTAGTGCATGATAGCCAGGTGATCAGTGCATGATCAGTCACGTAATCAGTGCATGATCAGTCATGTGACCAGTACATGGTAGCTGCGTGATCATTGCATGATCAGCCACGTGAGCAGTGCATTATAGCCACGAGATCAGTGCATGATCAGCCATGTGATCAGTGCATGATCAGTCAAGTGATCAGTGCATGATCAGCCACGTGATCAGTGCATGACCAGTCACGTGATCAGTGTATGACCAGCCAGGTGATCAGTGCATGATAGCCACGTGATCAGTGCATGATCAGTCACGTGATCAGTGCATGATCAGTCAACTGACCAGAGAATGATCAGCTAAGTGATCAGTGCATGTTCAGCCACATGATCAGTGCATGATCAATTTCATGATCAGTGCATGATCAGCCACGTGATCAGTGCATGATCAGTCACGTGAACAGTGCATGATAAGTCACCTGATCAGGGCATGATCAATTACGTGTTCAGTGCATGATCAGTCACGTGACCAGTACATGGTAGCTACGTGAACATTGCATGATCAGCCACGTCAGCAGTGCATGATAGCCACATGATCAGTGTATGATCAGTTTCAGGAGCAGAGTATGATCAGCCACTTGATCAGTGCACGATAGCCACGTGATCATTGCATGATCTGTCACATGATCAGTGTATGATCATCCACGTGATCAGTGCATGGGCAGTCATGTGATCAGTGCATGATATAGACGTGATCAGTGTATGATCAGTCTCGTGATCAGTGTATGATAGCCACGTGATTAGTGCATGACCAGTCACCTGATGTGTGTATGATCAGTCACGTGACCGGTAAATGGTAGCTACATGATCATTGTATGATCAGCCACGTGAGTAGTGCATGATAGCCAAGTGATCAGTGCATGATCATTCACGTGATCAGTGCATGATCAGTCATGTGACCAGTACATGGTAGCCGAGTAAACATTGCATGATCAGCCACGTGAGCAGTGCATGATCAGCCACGTGATCAGTGCCTGACCAGGCACATGATCATTGTATGACCAGCCAAGTGATCAGTGCATGATAGCCACGTGATCAGTGCATGATCAGTCACTTGATCAGTGCATGATCAGTCAAGTGACCAGTGTATGATCAGCCACGTGATCAGTGCATGATCAGTCACGTGAACAGTGCATGATAAGTCACCTGATCAGTGCATGATCAATTACGTGATCAGTGCATGATCAGTCACGTGACCAGTACATGGTAGCTACGTGATCATTGAATGATCAGCCACGTGAGCAGTGCATGATAGCCACGTGATCAGTGCATGATCAGTTTCGGGAGCAGAGTGTGATCAGCCACTTGATCAGTGCATGATAGCCACGTGATCACTGCATGATCTGTCACATGATCAGTGTATGATCATCCACGTGATCAGTGCATGGGCAGTCATGTGATCAGTGCATGATATAGACGTAATCAGTGCATGATCAGACTCCTGATCAGTGTATGATCAACCACGTGATCAGTGCACGATAGCCAGGTAATGAGTGCATGATAGCCAGATGATCAGTGCATTATCAGTCATGTGATCAGTGCATTATCAGTCACGTGATCAGTGTATGATCAGCCAAGTAATCAGTGCATGATAGCCAACTGATCAGTGGATGATCAGTCACGTGATCATTGCATGATCAGTCACGTGATCAGTGCATGATCAATTATGTGATCAGTGCATGATCAGTCATGTGACCAGTACATGGTAGCTGCGTGATCATTGCGTGATCAGCCACGTGAGGAGTGCATGATTGCCACGTGATCAATGCATGATCAGTTACGTGAACAGTGCATGATCATTTACGTGATCAGTGCATGATCAGTCACGTGACCAGTACATGGTAGCTGCGTGATCATTGCATGATCAGCCACGTAAGCAGTGCATGATAGCCATGTGATCAGTGCATGATAGCCACGTGATCAGTGCATGATAACCACGTGATTAGTGCATGATAGTCACATGATCAGTGCATGATCAGTCACGCGATACATGTTTGATCAGCCACGTGATCAGTGCATGATCAGTCAAGTGATAGGTGCGTGAACAGTCACGTGATCAGTGCATGATGAGCCACGTGATCAGTGCAGGATGAATTACGTGTTCAGTGCATGATCAGTCACGTGACCAGTACATGGTTGTTACGTGATAATTGCACGATCAGCCACGTGAGCAGAGCATGATAGCCACGTGATCAGTGCATGATCAGTCACGTAATCAGTGCATGATCAGTCATGTGACCAGTATATGGTAGCTGCGTGATCATTGCATGATCAGCCACGTGAGCAGTGCATTATAGCCACGAGATCAGTGCATGATCAGCCACGTGATCAGTGCATGATCAGTCACGTGATCAGTGCTTGATCACCCACGTGACCAGTGCATGACCAGTCACGTGATCAGTGTATGACCAGCCAGGTGATCAGTGCATGATCAGTCAGTGATCAGTGCATGATCAGTCAACTGAACAGAGTATGATCAGCCAAGTGATCAGTGCATGATCAGCCACATGATCAGTGCACGATCAATTACATGATCAGTGCATGATCAGCCACGTGATCAGTGCATGATCAGTCACGTGAACAGTGCATGATAAGTCACCTGATCAGGGCATGATCAATTACGTGATCAGTGAATGATCAGTCACGTGACCAGCATATGGTAGCTACGTGATTATTGAATGACGAGCCACGTGAGCAGTGCATGATAGCCAAGTGATGTGTGCATGATCAGTTTCGTGAGCAGAGTATGATCAGCCACGTGATCAGTGCATGATTGCCACGTGATCAATGCATGATCAGTTACGTGAACAGTGCATGATCATTTACGTGATCAGTGCATGATCAGTCACGTGACCAGTACATGGTAGCTGCGTGATCATTGCATGATCAGCCACGTAAGCAGTGCATGATAGCCAGCTGATCAGTGCATGATAGCCACGTGATCTGTGCATGATAGCCACGTGATTAGTGCATGATAGTCACGTGATCAGTGCATGATCAGTCACGTGATACATGTGTGATCAGCCACGTGATCAGTGCATGATCAGTCAAGTGATAGGTGCTTGAACAGTCACGTGATCAGTGCATGATGAGCCACGTGATCAGTGCAGGATCAATTACGTGTTCAGTGCATGATCAGTCACGTGACCAGTACATGGTTGCTACTGATCATTGCATGATCAGCCACGTGAGCAGAGCATGATAGCCAAATGATCAGTGCATGATTGTCACGTGATAAGTGCATGATCAGTCACGTGAACAGTGCATGATCATTTACGTGATCTGTGCATGATCAGTCACGTGACCAGTATATGGTAGCTACGTGATTATTGCATGATGAGCCACGTGAGCAGTGCATGATAGCCAAGTGATGTGTGCACGATCAGTTTCGTGAGCAGAGTATGATCAGCCACGTGATCAGTGCATGATTGCCACGTGATCAATGCATGATGAGTTACGTGAACAGTGCATGATCATTTACGTGATCAGTGCATGATCAGTCACGTGACAGGTGTGTGATCAGCCACGTGAACAGTGCATTTCAGCCACGTGATCAGTGCATGATAGCCACGTGATCAGTGCATGATCAGGTACGTGAGCAGTGTATGATCAGCCATGTGATCAGTGCATGGTCAGACACGTGAACAGTGTATGATCAGCCACGTGATCAGTGCATGATATCCAAGTGATCAGTGCATGATCAATCATGTGATCAGTGTATGATCAGCCACGTGAACAGTGCATGCTCAGTCACGGGATCAGGGCCTGCTGAGCTGCGTGATTACTGTCTGCTCATCTGCTTGACAATTGCCAGCTGAGCTGCACGATTTCTGCCTGTCATCTGCTTGACAATTGCCAGCTGTGCTGCGTAAGTCCTGCCTGCTCAGCTGCTTGATTATTGCCAGCTGAGCAGCATGATTCCTCACAGCTGAGTTCCATGATTATTGCCTGCTGACTGTTTGATTCGTGCCTACTCAGCTCTTTGTTTATTGCCTCCAGAGGCACATGATCAGTGTATGATAGCAAACATGATCAGCGCATGATCAGTCACATGATCAGCGCCATTAAGTCACGTGAACACTGCATGATAGTCATGTGATCAGTCCATGCTCAGTCACGGTATCAGTGCATGATCAGCCACGTGATCAGTGCATGATAGCCACGTGATCATTGCATGATAGCCACGTGATCAGTGCATGATCAGCCAGGTGATTAGTGCATGATAGGTACGTGATCAGTACATGATTAGTCACGTGATTTGTGCATGACCAGGCAGGTGGTCAGTGTACCATCATCCACGTGAACAGTGAATGATAGCCACGTGATCAGTGCATGATCAGTCACCTGATGGGTGTATGATCAGTCACGTGACCGGTACATGGTAGCTACATGATCACTGCATGATCAGACACGTGAGTAGTGCATGATAGCCAGGTGATCAGTGCATGATCAGTCACGTAATCAGTGCATGATCAGTCATGTGACCAGTACATGGTAGCTGCGTGATCATTGCATGATCAGCCACGTGAGCAGTGCATTATAGCCACGAGATCAGTGCATGATCAGCCACGTGAGCAGTGCATTATAGCCACGAGATCAGTGCATGATCAGCCATGTGATCAGTGCATGATCAGTCAAGTGATCAGTGCATGATCAGCCACGTGATCAGTGCATGACCAGTCACGTGATCAGTGTATGACCAGCCAGGTGATCAGTGCATGATAGCCACGTGATCAGTGCATGATCAGTCACGTGATCAGTGCATGATCAGTCAACTGACCAGAGAATGATCAGCCAAGTGATCAGTGCATGTTCAGCCACATGATCAGTGCATGATCAATTTCATGATCAGTGCATGATCAGCCACGTGATCAGTGCATGATCAGTCACGTGAACAGTGCATGATAAGTCACCTGATCAGGGCATGATCAATTACGTGTTCAGTGCATGATCAGTCACGTGACCAGTACATGGTAGCTACGTGAACATTGCATGATCAGCCACGTCAGCAGTGCATGATAGTCACATGATCAGTGCATGATCAGTTTCAGGAGCAGAGTATGATCAGCCACTTGATCAGTGCACGATAGCCACGTGATCATTGCATGATCTGTCACATGATCAGTGTATGATCATCCACGTGATCAGTGCATGGGCAGTCATGTGATCAGTGCATGATATAGAGGTGATCAGTGCATGATCAGTCTCGTGATCAGTGTATGATAGCCACGTGATTAGTGCATGACCAGTCACCTGATGTGTGTATGATCAGTCACGTGACCGGTAAATGGTAGCTACATGATCATTGTATGATCAGCCACGTGAGTAGTGCATGATAGCCAAGTGATCAGTGCATGATCATTCACGTGATCAGTGCATGATCAGTCATGTGACCAGTACATGGTAGCCGAGTAAACATTGCATGATCAGCCACGTGAGCAGTGCATGATCAGCCACGTGATCAGTGCCTGACCAGGCACATGATCATTGTATGACCAGCCAAGTGATCAGTGCATGATAGCCACGTGATCAGTGCATGATCAGTCACTTGATCAGTGCATGATCAGTCAAGTGACCAGTGTATGATCAGCCACGTGATCAGTGCATGATCAGTCACGTGAACAGTGCATGATAAGTCACCTGATCAGTGCATGATCAATTACGTGATCAGTGCATGATCAGTCACGTGACCAGTACATGGTAGCTACGTGATCATTGAATGATCAGCCACGTGAGCAGTGCATGATAGCCAGGTGATCAGTGCATGATCAGTTTCGGGAGCAGAGTGTGATCAGCCACTTGATCAGTGCATGATAGCCACGTGATCACTGCATGATCTGTCACATGATCAGTGTATGATCATCCACGTGATCAGTGCATGGGCAGTCATGTGATCAGTGCATGATATAGACGTAATCAGTGCATGATCAGACTCCTGATCAGTGTATGATCAACCACGTGATCAGTGCACGATAGCCAGGTAATGAGTGCATGATAGCCAGATGATCAGTGCATTATCAGTCATGTGATCAGTGCATTATCAGTCACGTGATCAGTGTATGATCAGCCAAGTAATCAGTGCATGATAGCCAACTGATCAGTGGATGATCAGTCACGTGATCATTGCATGATCAGTCACGTGATCAGTGCATGATCAATTATGTGATCAGTGCATGATCAGTCATGTGACCAGTACATGGTAGCTGCGTGATCATTGCATGATCAGCCACGTAAGCAGTGCATGATAGCCATGTGATCAGTGCATGATAGCCACGTGATCAGTGCATGATAGCCACGTGATTAGTGCATGATAGTCACATGATCAGTGCATGATCAGTCACGCGATACATGTTTGATCAGCCACGTGATCAGTGCATGATCAGTCAAGTGATAGGTGCGTGAACAGACACGTGATCAGTGCATGATGAGCCACGTGATCAGTGCAGGATGAATTACGTGTTCAGTGCATGATCAGTCACGTGACCAGTACATGGTTGTTACGTGATAATTGCACGATCAGCCACGTGAGCAGAGCATGATAGCCACGTGATCAGTGCATGATCAGTCACGTAATCAGTGCATGATCAGTCATGTGACCAGTACATGGTAGCTGCGTGATCATTGCATGATCAGCCACGTGAGCAGTGCATTATAGCCACGAGATCAGTGCATGATCAGCCACGTGATCAGTGCATGATCAGTCACGTGATCAGTGCTTGATCACCCACGTGACCAGTGCATGACCAGTCACGTGATCAGTGTATGACCAGCCAGGTGATCAGTGCATGATCAGTCAGTGATCAGTGCATGATCAGTCAACTGAACAGAGTATGATCAGCCAAGTGATCAGTGCATGATCAGCCACATGATCAGTGCACGATCAATTACATGATCAGTGCATGATCAGCCACGTGATCAGTGCATGATCAGTCACGTGAACAGTGCATGATCAGTCACCTGATCAGGGCATGATCAATTACGTGATCAGTGCATGATCAGTCACGTGACCAGCATATGGTAGCTACGTGATTATTGAATGACGAGCCACGTGAGCAGTGCATGATAGCCAAGTGATGTGTGCATGATCAGTTTCGTGAGCAGAGTATGATCAGCCACGTGATCAGTGCATGATTGCCACGTGATCAATGCATGATCATTTACGTGATCAGTGCATGATCAGTCACGTGACCAGTACATGGTAGCTGCGTGATCATTGCATGATCAGCCACGTAAGCAGTGCATGATAGCCAGCTGATCAGTGCATGATAGCCACGTGATCTGTGCATGATAGCCACGTGATTAGTGCATGATAGTCACGTGATCAGTGCATGATCAGTCACGTGATACATGTGTGATCAGCCACGTGATCAGTGCATGATCAGTCAAGTGATAGGTGCTTGAACAGTCACGTGATCAGTGCATGATGAGCCACGTGATCAGTGCAGGATCAATTACGTGTTCAGTGCATGATCAGTCACGTGACCAGTACATGGTAGCTGCGTGATCATTGCGTGATCAGCCACGTGAGCAGAGCATGATAGCCAAATGATCAGTGCATGATTGTCACGTGATAAGTGCATGATCAGTCACGTGAACAGTGCATGATCATTTACGTGATCTGTGCATGATCAGTCACGTGACCAGTATATGGTAGCTACGTGATTATTGCATGATGAGCCACGTGAGCAGTGCATGATAGCCAAGTGATGTGTGCATGATCAGTTTCGTGAGCAGAGTATGATCAGCCACGTGATCAGTGCATGATTGCCACGTGATCAATGCATGATCAGTTACGTGAACAGTGCATGATCATTTACGTGATCAGTGCATGATCAGTCACGTGACAGGTGTGTGATCAGCCACGTGAACAGTGCATTTCAGCCACGTGATCAGTGCATGATAGCCACGTGATCAGTGCATGATCAGGTACGTGAGCAGTGTATGATCAGCCATGTGATCAGTGCATGGTCAGACACGTGAACAGTGTATGATCAGCCACGTGATCAGTGCATGATATCCAAGTGATCAGTGCATGATCAATCATGTGATCAGTGTATGATCAGCCACGTGAACAGTGCATGCTCAGTCACGGGATCAGGGCCTGCTGAGCTGCGTGATTACTGTCTGCTCATCTGCTTGACAATTGCCAGCTGAGGTGCACGATTTCTGCCTGTCATCTGCTTGACAATTGCCAGCTGTGCTGCGTAAGTCCTGCCTGCTCAGCTGCTTGATTATTGCCAGCTGAGCAGCATGATTCCTCACAGCTGAGTTCCATGATTATTGCCTGCTGACTGTTTGATTCGTGCCTACTCAGCTCTTTGTTTATTGCCTCCAGAGGCACATGATCAGTGTATGATAGCAAACATGATCAGCGCATGATCAGTCACATGATCAGCGCCATTAAGTCACGTGAACACTGCATGATAGTCATGTGATCAGTCCATGCTCAGTCACGGTATCAGTGCATGATCAGCCACGTGATGAGTGCATGATAGCCACGTGATCATTGCATGATAGCCACGTGATCAGTGCATGATCAGCCAGGTGATTAGTGCATGATAGGTACGTGATCAGTACATGATTAGTCACGTGATTTGTGCATGACCAGGCAGGTGGTCAGTGTACCATCATCCACGTGAACAGTGAATGATAGCCACGTGATCAGTGCATGATCAGTCACCTGATGGGTGTATGATCAGTCACGTGACCGGTACATGGTAGCTACATGATCACTGCATGATCAGACACGTGAGTAGTGCATGATAGCCAGGTGATCAGTGCATGATCAGTCACGTAATCAGTGCATGATCAGTCATGTGACCAGTACATGGTAGCTGCGTGATCATTGCATGATCAGCCACGTGAGCAGTGCATTATAGCCACGAGATCAGTGCATGATCAGCCATGTGATCAGTGCATGATCAGTCAAGTGATCAGTGCATGATCAGCCACGTGATCAGTGCATGACCAGTCACGTGATCAGTGTATGAACAGCCAGGTGATCAGTGCATGATAGCCACGTGATCAGTGCATGATCAGTCACGTGATCAGTGCATGATCAGTCAACTGACCAGAGAATGATCAGCCAAGTGATCAGTGCATGTTCAGCCACATGATCAGTGCATGATCAATTTCATGATCAGTGCATGATCAGCCACGTGATCAGTGCATGATCAGTCACGTGAACAGTGCATGATAAGTCACCTGATCAGGGCATGATCAATTATGTGTTCAGTGCATGATCAGTCACGTGACCAGTACATGGTAGCTACGTGAACATTGCATGATCAGCCACGTCAGCAGTGCATGATAGCCACATGATCAGTGCATGATCAGTTTCAGGAGCAGAGTATGATCAGCCACTTGATCAGTGCACGATAGACACGTGATCATTGTATGATCTGTCACATGATCAGTGTATGATCATCCACATGATCAGTGCATGGGCAGTCATGTGATCAGTGCATGATATAGACGTGATCAGTGCATGATCAGTCACGTGATCAGTGTATGATAGCCACGTGATTAGTGCATGACCAGTCACCTGATGTGTGTATGATCAGTCACGTGACCGGTAAATGGTAGCTACATGATCATTGTATGATCAGCCACGTGAGTAGTGCATGATAGCCAAGTGATCAGTGCATGATCATTCACGTGATCAGTGCATGATCAGTCATGTGACCAGTACATGGTAGCCGAGTAAACATTGCATGATCAGCCACGTGAGCAGTGCATAATAGCCACGTGATCAGTGCATGATCAGCCACGTGATCAGTGCCTGACCAGGCACATGAGCATTGTATGACCAGCCAAGTGATCAGTGCATGATAGCCACGTGATCAGTGCATGATCAGTCACGTGATCAGTGCATGATCAGTCATGTGACCACTACATGGTAGCTGCGAGATCATTGCATGATCAGCCACGTAAGCAGTGCATGATAGCCACGTGATCAGTGCATGATAGCCACGTGATTAGTGCATGATAGTCACATAATCAGTGCATGATCAGTCACGGGATACTTGTTTGATCAGCCACGTGATCAGTGCATGATCAGTCAAGTGATAGGTGCGTGAACATTCACGTGACCAGTGCATGATGAGCCACGTGATCAGTGCAGGATGAATTACGTGTTCAGTGCATGATCAGTCACGTGACCAGTACATGGTTGCTACGTGATCATTGCATGATCAGCCACGTGAGCAGAGCATGATAGCCACGTGATCAGTGCATGATCAGTCAAGTAATCAGTGCATGATCAGTCATGTGACCAGTACATGGTAGCTGCGTGATCATTGCAGGATCAGCCACGTGAGCAGTGCATGATAGCCACGTGATTAGTGCATGATATTCACGTGATCAGTGCATGATCAGTCACGTGATACATGTGTGATCAGCCACGTGATCAGTGCATGATCAGTCAAGTGATAGGTGCGTGAACAGTCACGTGATCAGTGCATGATAGCCACGTGATTAGTGCATGATATTCACGTGATCAGTGCATGATCAGTCACGTTATACATGTGTGATCAGCCACGTGATCAGTGCATGATCAGTCAAGTGATAGGTGCGTGAACAGTCACGTGATCAGTGCATGATCAGTCACGTGATCAGTGCATGATCAGCCACGTGACCGGTGCATGACCAGTCACGTGATCAGTGTACGACCAGCCAGGTGATCAGTGCATGAGAGCCACGTGATCAGTGCATGATCAGTCACGTGATCAGTGCAAGATTAGTCAACTGACGAGAGTATCATCAGCCAAGTTATCAGTGCATGATCAGCCACATGATCAGTGCATGATCAATTTCATGATCAGTGCATGATCAGCCACGTGATCAGTGCATGATCAGTCACGTGAACAGTGCATGATAAGTCACCTGATCAGGGCATGATCAATTACGTGTTCAGTGCATGATCAGTCACGTGACCAGTGTATGACCAGCCAGGTGATCAGTGCATGATAGCCACGTGATCAGTGCATGATCAGTCACGTGATCAGTGCATGATCAGTCAACTGACCAGAGAATGATCAGCCAAGTGATCAGTGCATGTTCAGCCACATGATCAGTGCATGATCAATTTCATGATCAGTGCATGATCAGCCACGTGATCAGTGCATGATCAGTCACGTGATCATTGCATGATCAGTCACGTGATCAGGGCATGATCAATTACGTGTTCAGTGCATGATCAGTCACGTGACCAGTATATGGTAGCTGCGTGATCATTGCATGATCAGCCACGTAAGCAGTGCATGATAGCCATGTGATCAGTGCATGATAGCCACGTGATCAGTGCATGATAGCCACGTGATTAGTGCATGATAGTCACATGATCAGTGCATGATCAGTCACGCGATACATGTTTGATCAGCCACGTGATCAGTGCATGATCAGTCAAGTGATAGGTGCGTGAACAGACACGTGATCAGTGCATGATGAGCCACGTGATCAGTGCAGGATGAATTACGTGTTCAGTGCATGATCAGTCACGTGACCAGTACATGGTTGTTACGTGATAATTGCACGATCAGCCATGTGAGCAGAGCATGATAGCCACGTGATCAGTGCATGATCAGTCACGTAATCAGTGCATGATCAGTCATGTGACCAGTACATGGTAGCTGCGTGATCATTGCATGATCAGCCACGTGAGCAGTGCATTATAGCCACGAGATCAGTGCATGATCAGCCACGTGATCAGTGCATGATCAGTCACGTGATCAGTGCTTGATCACCCACGTGACCAGTGCATGACCAGTCACGTGATCAGTGTATGACCAGCCAGGTGATCAGTGCATGATCAGTCAGTGATCAGTGCATGATCAGTCAACTGAACAGAGTATGATCAGCCAAGTGATCAGTGCATGATCAGCCACATGATCAGTGCACGATCAATTACATGATCAGTGCATGATCAGCCACGTGATCAGTGCATGATCAGTCACGTGAACAGTGCATGATAAGTCACCTGATCAGGGCATGATCAATTACGTGATCAGTGCATGATCAGTCACGTGACCAGCATATGGTAGCTACGTGATTATTGAATGACGAGCCACGTGAGCAGTGCATGATAGCCAAGTGATGTGTGCATGATCAGTTTCGTGAGCAGAGTATGATCAGCCACGTGATCAGTGCATGATTGCCACGTGATCAATGCATGATCAGTTACGTGAACAGTGCATGATCATTTACGTGATCAGTGCATGATCAGTCACGTGACCAGTACATGGTAGCTGCGTGATCATTGCATGATCAGCCACGTAAGCAGTGCATGATAGCCAGCTGATCAGTGCATGATAGCCACGTGATCTGTGCATGATAGCCACGTGATTAGTGCATGATAGTCACGTGATCAGTGCATGATCAGTCACGTGATACATGTGTGATCAGCCACGTGATCAGTGCATGATCAGTCAAGTGATAGGTGCTTGAACAGTCACGTGATCAGTGCATGATGAGCCACCTGATCAGTGCAGGGTCAATTACGTGTTCAGTGCATGATCAGTCACGTGACCAGTACATGGTTGCTACTGATCATTGCATGATCAGCCACGTGAGCAGAGCATGATAGCCAAATGATCAGTGCATGATTGTCACGTGATAAGTGCATGATCAGTCACGTGAACAGTGCATGATCATTTACGTGATCTGTGCATGATCAGTCACGTGACCAGTATATGGTAGCTACGTGATTATTGCATGATGAGCCACGTGAGCAGTGCATGAGAGCCAAGTGATGTGTGCATGATCAGTTTCGTGAGCAGAGTATGATCAGCCACGTGATCAGTGCATGATTGCCACGTGATCAATGCATGATGAGTTACGTGAACAGTGCATGATCATTTACGTGATCAGTGCATGATCAGTCACGTGACAGGTGTGTGATCAGCCACGTGAACAGTGCATTTCAGCCACGTGATCAGTGCATGATAGCCACGTGATCAGTGCATGATCAGGTACGTGAGCAGTGTATGATCAGCCATGTGATCAGTGCATGGTCAGACACGTGAACAGTGTATGATCAGCCACGTGATCAGTGCATGATATCCAAGTGATCAGTGCATGATCAATCATGTGATCAGTGTATGATCAGCCACGTGAACAGTGCATGCTCAGTCACGGGATCAGGGCCTGCTGAGCTGCGTGATTACTGTCTGCTCATCTGCTTGACAATTGCCAGCTGAGCTGCACGATTTCTGCCTGTCATCTGCTTGACAATTGCCAGCTGTGCTGCGTAAGTCCTGCCTGCTCAGCTGCTTGATTATTGCCAGCTGAGCAGCATGATTCCTCACAGCTGAGTTCCATGATTATTGCCTGCTGACTGTTTGATTCGTGCCTACTCAGCTCTTTGTTTATTGCCTCCAGAGGCACATGATCAGTGTATGATAGCAAACATGATCAGCGCATGATCAGTCACATGATCAGCGCCATTAAGTCACGTGAACACTGCATGATAGTCATGTGATCAGTCCATGCTCAGTCACGGTATCAGTGCATGATCAGCCACGTGATCAGTGCATGATAGCCACGTGATCATTGCATGATAGCCACGTGATCAGTGCATGATCAGCCAGGTGATTAGTGCATGATAGGTACGTGATCAGTACATGATTAGTCACGTGATTTGTGCATGACCAGGCAGGTGGTCAGTGTACCATCATCCACGTGAACAGTGAATGATAGCCACGTGATCAGTGCATGATCAGTCACCTGATGGGTGTATGATCAGTCACGTGACCGGTACATGGTAGCTACATGATCACTGCATGATCAGACACGTGAGTAGTGCATGATAGCCAGGTGATCAGTGCATGATCAGTCACGTAATCAGTGCATGATCAGTCATGTGACCAGTACATGGTAGCTGCGTGATCATTGCATGATCAGCCACGTGAGCAGTGCATTATAGCCACGAGATCAGTGCATGATCAGCCATGTGATCAGTGCATGATCAGTCAAGTGATCAGTGCATGATCAGCCACGTGATCAGTGCATGACCAGTCACGTGATCAGTGTATGACCAGCCAGGTGATCAGTGCATGATAGCCACGTGATCAGTGCATGATCAGTCACGTGATCAGTGCATGATCAACCACGTGACCAGTGCATGACCAGTCACGTGATCAGTGTATGACCAGCCAGGTGATCAGTGCATGATAGCCACGTGATCAGTGCATGATCAGTCACGTGATCAGTGCATGATAAGTCAACTGACCAGAGTATGATCAGCCAAGTGATCAGTGCATGATCAGCCACATGATCAGTGCACGATCAATTACATGATCAGTGCATGATCAGCCACGTGATCAGTGCATGATCAGTCACGTGAACAGTGCATGATAAGTCACCTGATCAGGGCATGATCAATTACGTGATCAGTGCATGATCAGTCACGTGACCAGCATATGGTAGCTACGTGATTATTGCATGACGAGCCACGTGAGCAGTGCATGATAGCCAAGTGATGTGTGCATGATCAGTTTCGTGAGCAGAGTATGATCAGCCACGTGATCAGTGCATGATTGCCACGTGATCAATGCATGATCAGTTACGTGAACAGTGCATGATCATTTACGTGATCAGTGCATGATCAGTCACGTGACCAGTACATGGTAGCTGCGTGATCATTGCATGATCAGCCACGTAAGCAGTGCATGTTAGCCACGTGATCAGTGCATGATAGCCACGTGATCAGTGCATGATAGCCACGTGATTAGTGCATGATAGTCACGTGATCAGTGCATAATCAGTCAAGTGATACATGTGTGATCAGCCACGTGACCAGTGCATGACCAGTCACGTGATCAGTGTATGACCAACCAAGTGATCAGTGCATGAGAGCCACGTGATCAGTGCATGATCAGTCACGTGATCAGTGCATGATCAATCAAGTGACAAGTGTATGATCAGCCAAGTGATCAGTGCATGATCAGCGACATGATCAGTACATGATCAATTACGTGATCAGTGCATGATCAGCCACGTGATCAGTGCATGATCACTCACGTGAACAGTGCATGATAAGTCACCTGATCAGTGCATGATCAATTACGTGATCAATGCATGATCAGTCAAGTGACCAGTACATGGTAGCTATGTGAACATTGCATGATCAGCTACGTCAGCAGTGCATGATAGCCACATGATCAGTGCATGATCAGTTTCAGGAGCAGAGTATGATCAGCCACTTGATCAGTGCATGATAGCCACGTGATCATTGCATGATCTGTCACATGATCAGTGTATGATCATCCACGTGATCAGTGAATGGGCAGTCATGTGATCAGTGCATGATATAGACATGATCAGTGCATGATCAGTCTCGTGATCAGTGCATGATAGCCACGTGATTAGTACATGACCAGTCACCTGATGTGTGTATGATCAGTCACGTGACCGGTACATGGTAGCTACATGATCATTGTATGATCAGCTATGTGAGTAGTGCATGATAGCCAAGTGATCAGTGCATGATCAGTCACGTGATCAGTGCATGATCAGTCATGTGACCAATACATGGTAGCCGAGTAAACATTGCATGATCATTTACGTGATCTGTGCATGATCAGTCACGTGACCAGTATATGGTAGCTACGTGATTATTGCATGATGAGCCACGTGAGCAGTGCATGATAGCCAGCTGATCAGTGCATGATAGCCACGTGATCTGTGCATGATAGCCACGTGATTAGTGCATGATAGTCACGTGATCAGTGCATGATCAGTCACGTGATACATGTGTGATCAGCCACGTGATCAGTGCATGATCAGTCAAGTGATAGGTGCTTGAACAGTCACGTGATCAGTGCATGATGAGCCACCTGATCAGTGCAGGGTCAATTACGTGTTCAGTGCATGATCAGTCACGTGACCAGTACATGGTTGCTACTGATCATTGCATGATCAGCCACGTGAGCAGAGCATGATAGCCAAATGATCAGTGCATGATTGTCACGTGATAAGTGCATGATCAGTCACGTGAACAGTGCATGATCATTTACGTGATCTGTGCATGATCAGTCACGTGACCAGTATATGGTAGCTACGTGATTATTGCATGATGAGCCACGTGAGCAGTGCATGAGAGCCAAGTGATGTGTGCATGATCAGTTTCGTGAGCAGAGTATGATCAGCCACGTGATCAGTGCATGATTGCCACGTGATCAATGCATGATGAGTTACGTGAACAGTGCATGATCATTTACGTGATCAGTGCATGATCAGTCACGTGACAGGTGTGTGATCAGCCACGTGAACAGTGCATTTCAGCCACGTGATCAGTGCATGATAGCCACGTGATCAGTGCATGATCAGGTACGTGAGCAGTGTATGATCAGCCATGTGATCAGTGCATGGTCAGACACGTGAACAGTGTATGATCAGCCACGTGATCAGTGCATGATATCCAAGTGATCAGTGCATGATCAATCATGTGATCAGTGTATGATCAGCCACGTGAACAGTGCATGCTCAGTCACGGGATCAGGGCCTGCTGAGCTGCGTGATTACTGTCTGCTCATCTGCTTGACAATTGCCAGCTGAGCTGCACGATTTCTGCCTGTCATCTGCTTGACAATTGCCAGCTGTGCTGCGTAAGTCCTGCCTGCTCAGCTGCTTGATTATTGCCAGCTGAGCAGCATGATTCCTCACAGCTGAGTTCCATGATTATTGCCTGCTGACTGTTTGATTCGTGCCTACTCAGCTCTTTGTTTATTGCCTCCAGAGGCACATGATCAGTGTATGATAGCAAACATGATCAGCGCATGATCAGTCACATGATCAGCGCCATTAAGTCACGTGAACACTGCATGATAGTCATGTGATCAGTCCATGCTCAGTCACGGTATCAGTGCATGATCAGCCACGTGATCAGTGCATGATAGCCACGTGATCATTGCATGATAGCCACGTGATCAGTGCATGATCAGCCAGGTGATTAGTGCATGATAGGTACGTGATCAGTACATGATTAGTCACGTGATTTGTGCATGACCAGGCAGGTGGTCAGTGTACCATCATCCACGTGAACAGTGAATGATAGCCACGTGATCAGTGCATGATCAGTCACCTGATGGGTGTATGATCAGTCACGTGACCGGTACATGGTAGCTACATGATCACTGCATGATCAGACACGTGAGTAGTGCATGATAGCCAGGTGATCAGTGCATGATCAGTCACGTAATCAGTGCATGATCAGTCATGTGACCAGTACATGGTAGCTGCGTGATCATTGCATGATCAGCCACGTGAGCAGTGCATTATAGCCACGAGATCAGTGCATGATCAGCCATGTGATCAGTGCATGATCAGTCAAGTGATCAGTGCATGATCAGCCACGTGATCAGTGCATGACCAGTCACGTGATCAGTGTATGACCAGCCAGGTGATCAGTGCATGATAGCCACGTGATCAGTGCATGATCAGTCACGTGATCAGTGCATGATCAACCACGTGACCAGTGCATGACCAGTCACGTGATCAGTGTATGACCAGCCAGGTGATCAGTGCATGATAGCCACGTGATCAGTGCATGATCAGTCACGTGATCAGTGCATGATAAGTCAACTGACCAGAGTATGATCAGCCAAGTGATCAGTGCATGATCAGCCACATGATCAGTGCACGATCAATTACATGATCAGTGCATGATCAGCCACGTGATCAGTGCATGATCAGTCACGTGAACAGTGCATGATAAGTCACCTGATCAGGGCATGATCAATTACGTGATCAGTGCATGATCAGTCACGTGACCAGCATATGGTAGCTACGTGATTATTGCATGACGAGCCACGTGAGCAGTGCATGATAGCCAAGTGATGTGTGCATGATCAGTTTCGTGAGCAGAGTATGATCAGCCACGTGATCAGTGCATGATTGCCACGTGATCAATGCATGATCAGTTACGTGAACAGTGCATGATCATTTACGTGATCAGTGCATGATCAGTCACGTGACCAGTACATGGTAGCTGCGTGATCATTGCATGATCAGCCACGTAAGCAGTGCATGTTAGCCACGTGATCAGTGCATGATAGCCACGTGATCAGTGCATGATAGCCACGTGATTAGTGCATGATAGTCACGTGATCAGTGCATAATCAGTCAAGTGATACATGTGTGATCAGCCACGTGACCAGTGCATGACCAGTCACGTGATCAGTGTATGACCAACCAAGTGATCAGTGCATGAGAGCCACGTGATCAGTGCATGATCAGTCACGTGATCAGTGCATGATCAATCAAGTGACAAGTGTATGATCAGCCAAGTGATCAGTGCATGATCAGCGACATGATCAGTACATGATCAATTACGTGATCAGTGCATGATCAGCCACGTGATCAGTGCATGATCACTCACGTGAACAGTGCATGATAAGTCACCTGATCAGTGCATGATCAATTACGTGATCAATGCATGATCAGTCAAGTGACCAGTACATGGTAGCTATGTGAACATTGCATGATCAGCTACGTCAGCAGTGCATGATAGCCACATGATCAGTGCATGATCAGTTTCAGGAGCAGAGTATGATCAGCCACTTGATCAGTGCATGATAGCCACGTGATCATTGCATGATCTGTCACATGATCAGTGTATGATCATCCACGTGATCAGTGAATGGGCAGTCATGTGATCAGTGCATGATATAGACATGATCAGTGCATGATCAGTCTCGTGATCAGTGCATGATAGCCACGTGATTAGTACATGACCAGTCACCTGATGTGTGTATGATCAGTCACGTGACCGGTACATGGTAGCTACATGATCATTGTATGATCAGCTATGTGAGTAGTGCATGATAGCCAAGTGATCAGTGCATGATCAGTCACGTGATCAGTGCATGATCAGTCATGTGACCAATACATGGTAGCCGAGTGATCATTGCATGATCAGCCACGTGAGCACTGCATGATAGCCACGTGATCAGTGCATGATCAGTTTCGGGAGCAGAGTATGATCAGCCACTTGATCAGTGCATGATAGCTACGTGATCACTGCATGATCTGTCACATGATCAGTGTATGATCATCCACGTGATCAGTGCATTGGCAGTCATGTGAACAGTGCATGATATAGACATAATCATTGCATGATCTGTCTCGTGATCAGTGTATGATCAACCACGTGGTCAGTGCCCGATAGCCAGGTAATGAGTGCATGATAGCCAGATGATCAGTGCATTATCAGTCATGTGATCAGTGCATTATCAGTCACGTGATCAGTGTATGAACAGCCGAGTGATCAGTGCATGATAGCCAACTGATCAGTGGATGATCAGTCACGTGAAAATTGCATGATCAGCCACGTGATCAGTGCATGATCAGTCACGTGATCAGTGCATGATCAGTCATGTGACCAGTACATGGTAGCTGCGTGATCATTGCATGATCAGCCACGTGAGCAGTGCATGATAGCCACGTGATTAGTGCATGATATTCACGTGATCAGTGCATGATCAGTCACGTGATACATGTGTGATCAGCCACGTGATCAGTGCATGATCAGTCAAGTGATAGGTGCTTGAACAGTCACGTGATCAGTGCATGATTAGTCACGTGATCAGTGCAGGATCAATTATGTGTTCAGTGCATGATCAGTCATGTGACCAGTACGTGGTTGCTACATGATCATTGCATGATCAGCCACGTGAGCAGAGCATGATAGCCACGTGATCAGTGCATGATTGTCACGTGATCAGTACATGATCAGTCACGTGAACAGTATATGGTAGCTACGTGATTATTGCATGACGAGGCACGTGAGCAGTGCATGATAGCCAAGTGATGTGTGCATGATCAGTTTCGTGAGCAGAGTATGATCAGCCACGTGATCAGTGCATGATTGCCACGTGATCAATGCATGATCAGTTACGTGAACAGTGCATGATCATTTCCGTGATCAGTGCATGATCAGTCACGTGACAGGTGTGTGATCAGCCACGTGAACAGTGCATTTCAGCCACGTGATCAGTGCATGATAGCCACGTGATCAGTGCATGGTCAGACACGTGAACAGTGTATGATCAGCCACGTGATCAGTGCATGATATCCAAGTGATCAGTGCATGATGAATCACGTGATCAGTGTATGATCAGCCAGGTGAACACTGCATGCTCAGTCACGTGATCAGGGCCTGCTGAGCTGCGTGATTACTGTCTGCTCATCTGCTTGACAATTGCCAGCTGAGCTGCACGATTCCTGCCTGTCATCTGCTTGACAATTGCCAGCTGTGCTGCATAATTCCTGCCTGCTCAGGTGCTTGATTAGTGCCAGCTGAGCAGCAGGATTCCTCAGAGCTGAGTTCCATGATTATTGCCTCCTGACTGTTTGATTCGTGCCTACTCAGATCTTTGTTTATTGCCTCCAGAGGCACATGATCAGTGTATGATAGCAAACATGATCAGCGCATGATCAGTCACATGATCAGCGCCATTAAGTAACGTGAACACTGCATGATAGTCATGTGATCAGTCCATGCTCAGTCACGGTATCAGTGCATGATCAGCCACGTGATCAGTGCATGATAGCCACGTGATCATTGCATGATAGCCACGTGATCAGTGCATGATTAGCCCGGTGATTAGTGCATGATAGGTACGTGATAAGTTCATGATTAGTCACGTGATTTGTGCATGACCAGGCAGGTGGTCAGTGTACCATCATCCACGTGAACAGTGAATGATAGCCACGTGATCAGTGCATGATCAGTCACCTGATGGGGGTATGATCAGTCACGTGACCGGTACATGGTAGCTACATGATTATTGCATGATCAGCCACGTGAGTAGTGCATGATAGCCAGGTGATCAGTGCATGATCAGACACGTGATCAGTACATGATCAGCCACGTGATCATTGCATGACCAGTCACGTGATCAGTGTATGACCAGCCAAGTGATCAGTGCATGAGAGCCACGTGATCAGTGCATGATCAGTCACGTGATCAGTGCATGATCAGTCAAGTGACGAGAGTATGATCAGCCAAGTGATCAGTGCATGATCAGCCACATGATCAGTGCATGATCAATTACGTGATCAGTGCATGATCAGCAACGTGATCAGTGCATGATCAGTCACGTGAACAGTGCATGATAAGTCACCTGATCAGGGCATGATCAATTACGTGATCAGTGCATGATCAGTCACGTGATCAGTGCATGATCAGTCAACTGACCAGAGAATGATCAGCCAAGTGATCAGTGCATGTTCAGCCACATGATCAGTGCATGATCAATTTCATGATCAGTGCATGATCAGCCACGTGATCAGTGCATGATCAGTCACGTGAACAGTGCATGATAAGTCACCTGATCAGGGCATGATCAATTACGTGTTCAGTGCATGATCAGTCACGTGACCAGTACATGGTAGCTACGTGAACATTGCATGATCAGCCACGTCAGCAGTGCATGATAGCCACATGATCAGTGCATGATCAGTTTCAGGAGCAGAGTATGATCAGCCACTTGATCAGTGCACGATAGCCACGTGATCATTGCATGATCTGTCACATGATGAGTGTATGATAATCCACGTGATCAGTGCATGGGCAGTCATGTGATCAGTGCATGATATAGACGTGATCAGTGCACGATCAGTCTCGTGATCAGTGTATGATAGCCACGTGATTAGTGCATGACCAGTCACCTGATGTGTGTATGATCAGTCACGTGACCGGTAAATGGTAGCTACATGATCATTGTATGATCAGCCACGTGAGTAGTGCATGATAGCCAAGTGATCAGTGCATGATCATTCACGTGACCAGTGCATGATCAGTCATGTGACCAGTACATGGTAGCCGAGTAAACATTGCATGATCAGCCACGTGAGCAGTGCATGATCAGCCACGTGATCAGTGCCTGACCAGGCACATGATCATTGTATGACCAGCCAAGTGATCAGTGCATGATAGCCACGTGATCAGTGCATGATCAGTCACTTGATCAGTGCATGATCAGTCAAGTGACCAGTGTATGATCAGCCACGTGATCAGTGCATGATCAGTCACGTGAACAGTGCATGATAAGTCACCTGATCAGTGCATGATCAATTACGTGATCAGTGCATGATCAGTCACGTGACCAGTACATGGTAGCTACGTGATCATTGAATGATCAGCCACGTGAGCAGTGCATGATAGCCACGTGATCAGTGCATGATCAGTTTCGGGAGCAGAGTGTGATCAGCCACTTGATCAGTGCATGATAGCCACGTGATCACTGCATGATCTGTCACATGATCAGTGTATGATCATCCACGTGATCAGTGCATGGGCAGTCATGTGATCAGTGCATGATATAGACGTAATCAGTGCATGATCAGACTCCTGATCAGTGTATGATCAACCACGTGATCAGTGCACGATAGGCAGGTAATGAGTGCATGATAGCCAGATGATCAGTGCATTATCAGTCATGTGATCAGTGCATTATCAGTCACGTGATCAGTGTATGATCAGCCAAGTAATCAGTGCATGATAGCCAACTGATCAGTGGATGATCAGTCACGTGATCATTGCATGATCAGTCACGTGATCAGTGCATGATCAATTATGTGATCAGTGCATGATCAGTCATGTGACCAGTACATGGTAGCTGCGTGATCATTGCGTGATCAGCCACGTGAGGAGTGCATGATTGCCACGTGATCAATGCATGATCAGTTACGTGAACAGTGCATGATCATTTACGTGATCAGTGCATGATCAGTCACGTGAGCAGTACATGGTAGCTGCGTGATCATTGCATGATCAGCCACGTAAGCAGTGCATGATAGCCATGTGATCAGTGCATGATAGCCACGTGATCAGTGCATGATAGCCACGTGATTAGTGCATGATAGTCACATGATCAGTGCATGATCAGTCACGCGATACATGTTTGATCAGCCACGTGATCAGTGCATGATCAGTCAAGTGATAGGTGCGTGAACAGTCACGTGATCAGTGCATGATGAGCCACGTGATCAGTGCAGGATGAATTACGTGTTCAGTGCATGATCAGTCACGTGACCAGTACATGGTTTTTACGTGATAATTGCACGATCAGCCACGTGAGCAGAGCATGATAGCCACGTGATCAGTGCATGATCAGTCACGTAATCAGTGCATGATCAGTCATGTGACCAGTACATGGTAGCTGCGTGATCATTGCATGATCAGCCACGTGAGCAGTGCATTATAGCCACGAGATCAGTGCATGATCAGCCACGTGATCAGTGCATGATCAGTCACGTGATAAGTGCATGATCACCCACGTGACCAGTGCTTGATCACCCACGTGACCAGTGCATGACCAGTCACGTGATCAGTGTATGACCAGCCAGGGGATCAGTGCATGATCAGTCACGTGATCAGTGCATGATCAGTCAACTGAACAGAGTATGATCAGCCAAGTGATCAGTGCATGATCAGCCACATGATCAGTGCACGATCAATTACGTGATCAGTGCATGATCAGCCACGTGATCAGTGCATGATCAGTCACGTGAACAGTGCATGATAAGTCACCTGATCAGGGCATGATCAATTACGTGATCAGTGCATGATCAGTCACGTGACCAGCATATGGTAGCTACGTGATTATTGAATGACGAGCCACGTGAGCAGTGCATGATAGCCAAGTGATGTGTGCATGATCAGTTTCGTGAGCAGAGTATGATCAGCCACGTGATCAGTGCATGATTGCCACGTGATCAATGCATGATCAGTTACGTGAACAGTGCATGATCATTTACGTGATCAGTGCATGATCAGTCACGTGACCAGTACATGGTAGCTGCGTGATCATTGCATGATCAGCCACGTAAGCAGTGCATGATAGCCAGCTGATCAGTGCATGATAGCCACGTGATCTGTGCATGATAGCCACGTGATTAGTGCATGATAGTCACGTGATCAGTGCATGATCAGTCACGTGATACATGTGTGATCAGCCACGTGATCAGTGCATGATCAGTCAAGTGATAGGTGCTTGAACAGTCACGTGATCAGTGCATGATGAGCCACCTGATCAGTGCAGGGTCAATTACGTGTTCAGTGCATGATCAGTCACGTGACCAGTACATGGTTGCTACTCATCATTGCATGATCAGCCACGTGAGCAGAGCATGATAGCCAAATGATCAGTGCATGATTGTCACGTGATAAGTGCATGATCAGTCACGTGAACAGTGCATGATCATTTACGTGATCTGTGCATGATCAGTCACGTGACCAGTATATGGTAGCTACGTGATTATTGCATGATGAGCCACGTGAGCAGTGCATGATAGCCAAGTGATGTGTGCATGATCAGTTTCGTGAGCAGAGTATGATCAGCCACGTGATCAGTGCATGATTGCCACGTGATCAATGCATGATCAGTTACGTGAACAGTGCATGATCATTTACGTGATCAGTGCATGATCAGTCACGTGACAGGTGTGTGATCAGCCACGTGAACAGTGCATTTCAGCCACGTGATCAGTGCATGATAGCCACGTGATCAGTGCATGATCAGGTACGTGAGCAGTGTATGATCAGCCATGTGATCAGTGCATGGTCAGACACGTGAACAGTGTATGATCAGCCACGTGATCAGTGCATGATATCCAAGTGATCAGTGCATGATCAATCATGTGATCAGTGTATGATCAGCCACGTGAACAGTGCATGCTCAGTCACGGGATCAGGGCCTGCTGAGCTGCGTGATTACTGTCTGCTCATCTGCTTGACAATTGCCAGCTGAGCTGCACGATTTCTGCCTGTCATCTGCTTGACAATTGCCAGCTGTGCTGCGTAAGTCCTGCCTGCTCAGCTGCTTGATTATTGCCAGCTGAGCAGCATGATTCCTCACAGCTGAGTTCCATGATTATTGCCTGCTGACTGTTTGATTCGTGCCTACTCAGCTCTTTGTTTATTGCCTCCAGAGGCACATGATCAGTGTATGATAGCAAACATGATCAGCGCATGATCAGTCACATGATCAGCGCCATTAAGTCACGTGAACACTGCATGATAGTCATGTGATCAGTCCATGCTCAGTCACGGTATCAGTGCATGATCAGCCACGTGATCAGTGCATGATAGCCACGTGATCATTGCATGATAGCCACGTGATCAGTGCATGATCAGCCAGGTGATTAGTGCATGATAGGTACGTGATCAGTACATGATTAGTCACGTGATTTGTGCATGACCAGGCAGGTGGTCAGTGTACCATCATCCACGTGAACAGTGAATGATAGCCACGTGATCAGTGCATGATCAGTCACCTGATGGGTGTATGATCAGTCACGTGACCGGTACATGGTAGCTACATGATCACTGCATGATCAGACACGTGAGTAGTGCATGATAGCCAGGTGATCAGTGCATGATCAGTCACGTAATCAGTGCATGATCAGTCATGTGACCAGTACATGGTAGCTGCGTGATCATTGCATGATCAGCCACGTGAGCAGTGCATTATAGCCACGAGATCAGTGCATGATCAGCCATGTGATCAGTGCATGATCAGTCAAGTGATCAGTGCATGATCAGCCACGTGATCAGTGCATGACCAGTCACGTGATCAGTGTATGACCAGCCAGGTGATCAGTGCATGATAGCCACGTGATCAGTGCATGATCAGTTACGTGATCAGTGCATGATCAGTCAACTGACCAGAGAATGATCAGCCAAGTGATCAGTGCATGTTCAGCCACATGATCAGTGCATGATCAATTTCATGATCAGTGCATGATCAGCCACGTGATCAGTGCATGATCAGTCACGTGAACAGTGCATGATAAGTCACCTGATCAGGGCATGATCAATTACGTGTTCAGTGCATGATCAGTCACGTGACCAGTACATGGTAGCTACGTGAACATTGCATGATCAGCCACGTCAGCAGTGCATGATAGCCACATGATCAGTGCATGATCAGTTTCAGGAGCAGAGTATGATCAGCCACTTGATCAGTGCACGATAGACACGTGATCATTGTATGATCTGTCACATGATCAGTGTATGATCATCCACGTGATCAGTGCATGGGCAGTCATGTGATCAGTGCATGATATAGACGTGATCAGTGCATGATCAGTCACGTGATCAGTGTATGATAGCCACGTGATTAGTGCATGACCAGTCACCTGATGTGTGTATGATCAGTCACGTGACCGGTAAATGGTAGCTACATGATCATTGTATGATCAGCCACGTGAGTAGTGCATGATAGCCAAGTGATCAGTGCATGATCATTCACGTGATCAGTGCATGATCAGTCATGTGACCAGTACATGGTAGCCGAGTAAACATTGCATGATCAGCCACGTGAGCAGTGCATAATAGCCACGTGATCAGTGCATGATCAGCCACGTGATCAGTGCCTGACCAGGCACATGAGCATTGTATGACCAGCCAAGTGATCAGTGCATGATAGCCACGTGATCAGTGCATGATCAGTCACGTGATCAGTGCATGATCAGTCATGTGACCACTACATGGTAGCTGCGAGATCATTGCATGATCAGCCACGTAAGCAGTGCATGATAGCCACGTGATCAGTGCATGATAGCCACGTGATTAGTGCATGATAGTCACATAATCAGTGCATGATCAGTCACGCGATACTTGTTTGATCAGCCACGTGATCAGTGCATGATCAGTCAAGTGATAGGTGCGTGAACATTCACGTGACCAGTGCATGATGAGCCACGTGATCAGTGCAGGATGAATTACGTGTTCAGTGCATGAACAGTCACGTGACCAGTACATGTTTGCTACGTGATCATTGCATGATCAGCCACGTGAGCAGAGCATGATAGCCACGTGATCAGTGCATGATCAGTCAAGTAATCAGTGCATGATCAGTCATGTGACCAGTACATGGTAGCTGCGTGATCATTGCAGGATCAGCCACGTGAGCAGTGCATGATAGCCACGTGATTAGTGCATGATATTCACGTGATCAGTGCATGATCAGTCACGTGATACATGTGTGATCAGCCACGTGATCAGTGCATGATCAGTCAAGTGATAGGTGCGTGAACAGTCACGTGATCAGTGCATGATAGCCACGTGATTAGTGCATGATATTCACGTGATCAGTGCATGATCAGTCACGTTATACATGTGTGATCAGCCACGTGATCAGTGCATGATCAGTCAAGTGATAGGTGCGTGAACAGTCACGTGATCAGTGCATGATCAGTCACGTGATCAGTGCAAGATCAGTCAACTGACGAGAGTATCATCAGCCAAGTTATCAGTGCATGATCAGCCACATGATCAGTGCATGATCAATTACGTGAACAGTGCATGATCAGCCACGTGATCAGTGCATGATCAGTCACGTGAACAGTGCATGATAAGTCACCTGATCAGGGCATGATCAATTACGTGATCAGTGCATGATCAGTCACGTGACCAGTATATGGTAGCTACGTGATTATTGCATGACGAGGCACGTGAGCAGTGCATGATAGCCAAGTGATGTGTGCATGATCAGTTTCGTGAGCAGAGTATGATCAGCCACGTGATCAGTGCATGATCAGTCAAGTGATAGGTGCGTGAACAGTCACGTGATCAGTGCATGATGAGCCACGTGATCAGTGCAGGATGAATTACGTGTTCAGTGCATGATCAGTCACGTGACCAGTACATGGTTGCTATGTGATCATTGCATGATCAGCCACGTGAGCAGAGCATGATAGCCACGTGATCAGTGCATGATCAGTCACGTATTCAGTGCATGATCAGTCATGTGACCAGTACATGGTAGCTGCGTGATCATTGCATGATCAGCCACGTGAGCAGTGTATTATAGCAATGAGATCAGTGCATGATCAGCCACGTGATCAGTGCATGATCAGTCACGTGATCAGTGCAAGATCAGCCACGTGACCAGTGCATGACCAGTCACGTGATCAGTGTATGACCAGCCAGGTGATCAGTGCATGATAGCCACGTGATCAGTGCATGATCAGTCACGTGATCAGTGCATGATCAACCACGTGACCAGTGCATGACCAGTCACGTGATCAGTGTATGACCAGCCAGGTGATCAGTGCATGATAGACACGTGATCAGTGCATGATCAGTCACGTGATCAGTGCATGATAAGTCAACTGACCAGAGTATGATCAGCCAAGTGATCAGTGCATGATCAGCCACATGATCAGTGCACGATCAATTACATGATCAGTGCATGATCAGCCACGTGATCAGTGCATGATCAGTCACGTGAACAGTGCATGATAAGTCACCTGATCAGGGCATGATCAATTACGTGATCAGTGCATGATCAGTCACGTGACCAGCATATGGTAGCTACGTGATTATTGCATGACGAGCCACGTGAGCAGTGCATGATAGCCAAGTGATGTGTGCATGATCAGTTTCGTGAGCAGAGTATGATCAGCCACGTGATCAGTGCATGATTGCCACGTGATCAATGCATGATCAGTTACGTGAACAGTGCATGATCATTTACGTGATCAGTGCATGATCAGTCACGTGACCAGTACATGGTAGCTGCGTGATCATTGCATGATCAGCCACGTAAGCAGTGCATGTTAGCCACCTGATCAGTGCATGATAGCCACGTGATCAGTGCATGATAGCCACGTGATTAGTGCATGATAGTCATGTGATCAGTGCATAATCAGTCAAGTGATACATGTGTGATCAGCCACGTGACCAGTGCATGACCAGTCACATGATCAGTGTATGACCAACCAAGTGATCAGTGCATGAGAGCCACGTGATATGTGCATGATCAGTCACGTGATCAGTGCATGATCAGTCAAGTGACAAGTGTATGATCAGCCAAGTGATCAGTGCATGATCAGCGACATGATCAGTACATGATCAATTACGTGATCAGTGCATGATCAGCCACGTGATCAGTGCATGATCACTCACGTGAACAGTGCATGATAAGTCACCTGATCAGTGCATGATCAATTACGTGATCAATGCATGATCAGTCAAGTGACCAGTACATGGTAGCTATGTGAACATTGCATGATCAGCTACGTCAGCAGTGCATGATAGCCACATGATCAGTGCATGATCAGTTTCAGGAGCAGAGTATGATCAGCCACTTGATCAGTGCATGATAGCCACGTGATCATTGCATGATCTGTCACATGATCAGTGTATGATCATCCACGTGATCAGTGAATGGGCAGTCATGTGATCAGTGCATGATATAGACGTGATCAGTGCATGATCAGTCTCGTGATCAGTGCATGATAGCCACGTGATTAGTACATGACCAGTCACCTGATGTGTGTATGATCAGTCACGTGACCGGTACATGGTAGCTACATGATCATTGTATGATCAGCTATGTGAGTAGTGCATGATAGCCAAGTGATCAGTGCATGATCAGTCACGTGATCAGTGCATGATCAGTCATGTGACCAATACATGGTAGCCGAGTGATCATTGCATGATCAGCCACGTGAGCACTGCATGATAGCCACGTGATCAGTGCATGATCAGTTTCGGGAGCAGAGTATGATCAGCCACTTGATCAGTGCATGATAGCTACATGATCACTGCATGATCTGTCACATGATCAGTGTATGATCATCCACGTGATCAGTGCATTGGCAGTCATGTGAACAGTGCATGATATAGACATAATCAGTGCATGATCTGTCTCGTGATCAGTGTATGATCAACCACGTGGTCAGTGCCCGATAGCCAGGTAATGAGTGCATGATAGCCAGATGATCAGTGCATTATCAGTCATGTGATCAGTGCATTATCAGTCACGTGATCAGTGTATGAACAGCCGAGTGATCAGTGCATGATAGCCAACTGATCAGTGGATGATCAGTCACGTGAAAATTGCATGATCAGCCACGTGATCAGTGCATGATCAGTCACGTGATCAGTGCATGATCAATCATGTGACCAGTACATGGTAGCTGCGTGATCATTGCATGATCAGCCACGTGAGCAGTGCATGATAGCCACGTGATTAGTGCATGATATTCACGTGATCAGTGCATGATCAGTCACGTGATACATGTGTGATCAGCCACGTGATCAGTGCATGATCAGTCAAGTGATAGGTGCTTGAACAGTCACGTGATCAGTGCATGATTAGTCACGTGATCAGTGCAGGATCAATTATGTGTTCAGTGCATGATCAGTCATGTGACCAGTACGTGGTTGCTACATGATCATTGCATGATCAGCCACGTGAGCAGAGCATGATAGCCACGTGATCAGTGCATGATTGTCACGTGATCAGTACATGATCAGTCACGTGAACAGTATATGGTAGCTACGTGATTATTGCATGACGAGGCACGTGAGCAGTGCATGATAGCCAAGTGATGTGTGCATGATCAGTTTCGTGAGCAGAGTATGATCAGCCACGTGATCAGTGCATGATTGCCACGTGATCAATGCATGATCAGTTACGTGAACAGTGCATGATCATTTCCGTGATCAGTGCATGATCAGTCACGTGACAGGTGTGTGATCAGCCACGTGAACAGTGCATTTCAGCCACGTGATCAGTGCATGATAGCCACGTGATCAGTGCATGGTCAGACACGTGAACAGTGTATGATCAGCCACGTGATCAGTGCATGATATCCAAGTGATCAGTGCATGATGAATCACGTGATCAGTGTATGATCAGCCAGGTGAACACTGCATGCTCAGTCACGTGATCAGGGCCTGCTGAGCTGCGTGATTACTGTCTGCTCATCTGCTTGACAATTGCCAGCTGAGCTGCACGATTCCTGCCTGTCATCTGCTTGACAATTGCCAGCTGTGCTGCGTAATTCCTGCCTGCTCAGCTGCTTGATTAGTGCCAGCTGAGCAGCAGGATTCCTCAGAGCTGAGTTCCATGATTATTGCCTCCTGACTGTTTGATTCGTGCCTACTCAGATCTTTGTTTATTGCCTCCAGAGGCACATGATCAGTGTATGATAGCAAACATGATCAGCGCATGATCAGTCACATGATCAGCGCCATTAAGTAACGTGAACACTGCATGATAGTCATGTGATAAGTCCATGCTCAGTCACGGTATCAGTGCATGATCAGCCACGTGATCAGTGCATGATAGCCACGTGATCATTGCATGATAGCCACGTGATCAGTGCATGATTAGCCCGGTGATTAGTGCATGATAGGTACGTGATCAGTTCATGATTAGTCACGTGATTTGTGCATGACCAGGCAGGTGGTCAGTGTACCATCATCCACGTGAACAGTGAATGATAGCCACGTGATCAGTGCATGATCAGTCACCTGATGGGGGTATGATCAGTCACGTGACCGGTACATGGTAGCTACATGATTATTGCATGATCAGCCACGTGAGTAGTGCATGATAGCCAGGTGATCAGTGCATGATCAGACACGTGATCAGTGCATGATCAGCCACGTGATCATTGCATGACCAGTCACGTGATCAGTGTATGACCAGCCAAGTGATCAGTGCATGAGAGCCACGTGATCAGTGCATGATCAGTCACGTGATCAGTGCATGATCAGTCAAGTGACGAGAGTATGATCAGCCAAGTGATCAGTGCATGATCAGCCACATGATCAGTGCATGATCAATTACGTGATCAGTGCATGATCAGCAACGTGATCAGTGCATGATCAGTCACGTGAACAGTGCATGATAAGTCACCTGATCAGGGCATGATCAATTACGTGATCAGTGCATGATCAGTCACGTGATCAGTGCATGATCAGTCAACTGACCAGAGAATGATCAGCCAAGTGATCAGTGCATGTTCAGCCACATGATCAGTGCATGATCAATTTCATGATCAGTGCATGATCAGCCACGTGATCAGTGCATGATCAGTCACGTGAACAGTGCATGATAAGTCACCTGATCAGGGCATGATCAATTACGTGTTCAGTGCATGATCAGTCACGTGACCAGTACATGGTAGCTACGTGAACATTGCATGATCAGCCACGTCAGCAGTGCATGATAGCCACATGATCAGTGCATGATCAGTTTCAGGAGCAGAGTATGATCAGCCACTTGATCAGTGCACGATAGCCACGTGATCATTGCATGATCTGTCACATGATGAGTGTATGATAATCCACGTGATCAGTGCATGGGCAGTCATGTGATCAGTGCATGATATAGACGTGATCAGTGCACGATCAGTCTCGTGATCAGTGTATGATAGCCACGTGATTAGTGCATGACCAGTCACCTGATGTGTGTATGATCAGTCACGTGACCGGTAAATGGTAGCTACATGATCATTGTATGATCAGCCACGTGAGTAGTGCATGATAGCCAAGTGATCAGTGCATGATCATTCACGTGACCAGTGCATGATCAGTCATGTGACCAGTACATGGTAGCCGAGTAAACATTGCATGATCAGCCACGTGAGCAGTGCATGATCAGCCACGTGATCAGTGCCTGACCAGGCACATGATCATTGTATGACCAGCCAAGTGATCAGTGCATGATAGCCACGTGATCAGTGCATGATCAGTCACTTGATCAGTGCATGATCAGTCAAGTGACCAGTGTATGATCAGCCACGTGATCAGTGCATGATCAGTCACGTGAACAGTGCATGATAAGTCACCTGATCAGTGCATGATCAATTACGTGATCAGTGCATGATCAGTCACGTGACCAGTACATGGTAGCTACGTGATCATTGAATGATCAGCCACGTGAGCAGTGCATGATAGCCACGTGATCAGTGCATGATCAGTTTCGGGAGCAGAGTGTGATCAGCCACTTGATCAGTGCATGATAGCCACGTGATCACTGCATGATCTGTCACATGATCAGTGTATGATCATCCACGTGATCAGTGCATGGGCAGTCATGTGATCAGTGCATGATATAGACGTAATCAGTGCATGATCAGACTCCTGATCAGTGTATGATCAACCACGTGATCAGTGCACGATAGGCAGGTAATGAGTGCATGATAGCCAGATGATCAGTGCATTATCAGTCATGTGATCAGTGCATTATCAGTCACGTGATCAGTGTATGATCAGCCAAGTAATCAGTGCATGATAGCCAACTGATCAGTGGATGATCAGTCACGTGATCATTGCATGATCAGTCACGTGATCAGTGCATGATCAATTATGTGATCAGTGCATGATCAGTCATGTGACCAGTACATGGTAGCTGCGTGATCATTGCGTGATCAGCCACGTGAGGAGTGCATGATTGCCACGTGATCAATGCATGATCAGTTACGTGAACAGTGCATGATCATTTACGTGATCAGTGCATGATCAGTCACGTGAGCAGTACATGGTAGCTGCGTGATCATTGCATGATCAGCCACGTAAGCAGTGCATGATAGCCATGTGATCAGTGCATGATAGCCACGTGATCAGTGCATGATAGCCACGTGATTAGTGCATGATAGTCACATGATCAGTGCATGATCAGTCACGCGATACATGTTTGATCAGCCACGTGATCAGTGCATGATCAGTCAAGTGATAGGTGCGTGAACAGTCACGTGATCAGTGCATGATGAGCCACGTGATCAGTGCAGGATGAATTACGTGTTCAGTGCATGATCAGTCACGTGACCAGTACATGGTTTTTACGTGATAATTGCACGATCAGCCACGTGAGCAGAGCATGATAGCCACGTGATCAGTGCATGATCAGTCACGTAATCAGTGCATGATCAGTCATGTGACCAGTACATGGTAGCTGCGTGATCATTGCATGATCAGCCACGTGAGCAGTGCATTATAGCCACGAGATCAGTGCATGATCAGCCACGTGATCAGTGCATGATCAGTCACGTGATAAGTGCATGATCACCCACGTGACCAGTGCTTGATCACCCACGTGACCAGTGCATGACCAGTCACGTGATCAGTGTATGACCAGCCAGGGGATCAGTGCATGATCAGTCACGTGATCAGTGCATGATCAGTCAACTGAACAGAGTATGATCAGCCAAGTGATCAGTGCATGATCAGCCACATGATCAGTGCACGATCAATTACGTGATCAGTGCATGATCAGCCACGTGATCAGTGCATGATCAGTCACGTGAACAGTGCATGATAAGTCACCTGATCAGGGCATGATCAATTACGTGATCAGTGCATGATCAGTCACGTGACCAGCATATGGTAGCTACGTGATTATTGAATGACGAGCCACGTGAGCAGTGCATGATAGCCAAGTGATGTGTGCATGATCAGTTTCGTGAGCAGAGTATGATCAGCCACGTGATCAGTGCATGATTGCCACGTGATCAATGCATGATCAGTTACGTGAACAGTGCATGATCATTTACGTGATCAGTGCATGATCAGTCACGTGACCAGTACATGGTAGCTGCGTGATCATTGCATGATCAGCCACGTAAGCAGTGCATGATAGCCAGCTGATCAGTGCATGATAGCCACGTGATCTGTGCATGATAGCCACGTGATTAGTGCATGATAGTCACGTGATCAGTGCATGATCAGTCACGTGATACATGTGTGATCAGCCACGTGATCAGTGCATGATCAGTCAAGTGATAGGTGCTTGAACAGTCACGTGATCAGTGCATGATGAGCCACCTGATCAGTGCAGGGTCAATTACGTGTTCAGTGCATGATCAGTCACGTGACCAGTACATGGTTGCTACTCATCATTGCATGATCAGCCACGTGAGCAGAGCATGATAGCCAAATGATCAGTGCATGATTGTCACGTGATAAGTGCATGATCAGTCACGTGAACAGTGCATGATCATTTACGTGATCTGTGCATGATCAGTCACGTGACCAGTATATGGTAGCTACGTGATTATTGCATGATGAGCCACGTGAGCAGTGCATGATAGCCAAGTGATGTGTGCATGATCAGTTTCGTGAGCAGAGTATGATCAGCCACGTGATCAGTGCATGATTGCCACGTGATCAATGCATGATCAGTTACGTGAACAGTGCATGATCATTTACGTGATCAGTGCATGATCAGTCACGTGACAGGTGTGTGATCAGCCACGTGAACAGTGCATTTCAGCCACGTGATCAGTGCATGATAGCCACGTGATCAGTGCATGATCAGGTACGTGAGCAGTGTATGATCAGCCATGTGATCAGTGCATGGTCAGACACGTGAACAGTGTATGATCAGCCACGTGATCAGTGCATGATATCCAAGTGATCAGTGCATGATCAATCATGTGATCAGTGTATGATCAGCCACGTGAACAGTGCATGCTCAGTCACGGGATCAGGGCCTGCTGAGCTGCGTGATTACTGTCTGCTCATCTGCTTGACAATTGCCAGCTGAGCTGCACGATTTCTGCCTGTCATCTGCTTGACAATTGCCAGCTGTGCTGCGTAAGTCCTGCCTGCTCAGCTGCTTGATTATTGCCAGCTGAGCAGCATGATTCCTCACAGCTGAGTTCCATGATTATTGCCTGCTGACTGTTTGATTCGTGCCTACTCAGCTCTTTGTTTATTGCCTCCAGAGGCACATGATCAGTGTATGATAGCAAACATGATCAGCGCATGATCAGTCACATGATCAGCGCCATTAAGTCACGTGAACACTGCATGATAGTCATGTGATCAGTCCATGCTCAGTCACGGTATCAGTGCATGATCAGCCACGTGATCAGTGCATGATAGCCACGTGATCATTGCATGATAGCCACGTGATCAGTGCATGATCAGCCAGGTGATTAGTGCATGATAGGTACGTGATCAGTACATGATTAGTCACGTGATTTGTGCATGACCAGGCAGGTGGTCAGTGTACCATCATCCACGTGAACAGTGAATGATAGCCACGTGATCAGTGCATGATCAGTCACCTGATGGGTGTATGATCAGTCACGTGACCGGTACATGGTAGCTACATGATCACTGCATGATCAGACACGTGAGTAGTGCATGATAGCCAGGTGATCAGTGCATGATCAGTCACGTAATCAGTGCATGATCAGTCATGTGACCAGTACATGGTAGCTGCGTGATCATTGCATGATCAGCCACGTGAGCAGTGCATTATAGCCACGAGATCAGTGCATGATCAGCCATGTGATCAGTGCATGATCAGTCAAGTGATCAGTGCATGATCAGCCACGTGATCAGTGCATGACCAGTCACGTGATCAGTGTATGACCAGCCAGGTGATCAGTGCATGATAGCCACGTGATCAGTGCATGATCAGTTACGTGATCAGTGCATGATCAGTCAACTGACCAGAGAATGATCAGCCAAGTGATCAGTGCATGTTCAGCCACATGATCAGTGCATGATCAATTTCATGATCAGTGCATGATCAGCCACGTGATCAGTGCATGATCAGTCACGTGAACAGTGCATGATAAGTCACCTGATCAGGGCATGATCAATTACGTGTTCAGTGCATGATCAGTCACGTGACCAGTACATGGTAGCTACGTGAACATTGCATGATCAGCCACGTCAGCAGTGCATGATAGCCACATGATCAGTGCATGATCAGTTTCAGGAGCAGAGTATGATCAGCCACTTGATCAGTGCACGATAGACACGTGATCATTGTATGATCTGTCACATGATCAGTGTATGATCATCCACGTGATCAGTGCATGGGCAGTCATGTGATCAGTGCATGATATAGACGTGATCAGTGCATGATCAGTCACGTGATCAGTGTATGATAGCCACGTGATTAGTGCATGACCAGTCACCTGATGTGTGTATGATCAGTCACGTGACCGGTAAATGGTAGCTACATGATCATTGTATGATCAGCCACGTGAGTAGTGCATGATAGCCAAGTGATCAGTGCATGATCATTCACGTGATCAGTGCATGATCAGTCATGTGACCAGTACATGGTAGCCGAGTAAACATTGCATGATCAGCCACGTGAGCAGTGCATAATAGCCACGTGATCAGTGCATGATCAGCCACGTGATCAGTGCCTGACCAGGCACATGAGCATTGTATGACCAGCCAAGTGATCAGTGCATGATAGCCACGTGATCAGTGCATGATCAGTCACGTGATCAGTGCATGATCAGTCATGTGACCACTACATGGTAGCTGCGAGATCATTGCATGATCAGCCACGTAAGCAGTGCATGATAGCCACGTGATCAGTGCATGATAGCCACGTGATTAGTGCATGATAGTCACATAATCAGTGCATGATCAGTCACGCGATACTTGTTTGATCAGCCACGTGATCAGTGCATGATCAGTCAAGTGATAGGTGCGTGAACATTCACGTGACCAGTGCATGATGAGCCACGTGATCAGTGCAGGATGAATTACGTGTTCAGTGCATGAACAGTCACGTGACCAGTACATGTTTGCTACGTGATCATTGCATGATCAGCCACGTGAGCAGAGCATGATAGCCACGTGATCAGTGCATGATCAGTCAAGTAATCAGTGCATGATCAGTCATGTGACCAGTACATGGTAGCTGCGTGATCATTGCAGGATCAGCCACGTGAGCAGTGCATGATAGCCACGTGATTAGTGCATGATATTCACGTGATCAGTGCATGATCAGTCACGTGATACATGTGTGATCAGCCACGTGATCAGTGCATGATCAGTCAAGTGATAGGTGCGTGAACAGTCACGTGATCAGTGCATGATAGCCACGTGATTAGTGCATGATATTCACGTGATCAGTGCATGATCAGTCACGTTATACATGTGTGATCAGCCACGTGATCAGTGCATGATCAGTCAAGTGATAGGTGCGTGAACAGTCACGTGATCAGTGCATGATCAGTCACGTGATCAGTGCAAGATCAGTCAACTGACGAGAGTATCATCAGCCAAGTTATCAGTGCATGATCAGCCACATGATCAGTGCATGATCAATTACGTGAACAGTGCATGATCAGCCACGTGATCAGTGCATGATCAGTCACGTGAACAGTGCATGATAAGTCACCTGATCAGGGCATGATCAATTACGTGATCAGTGCATGATCAGTCACGTGACCAGTATATGGTAGCTACGTGATTATTGCATGACGAGGCACGTGAGCAGTGCATGATAGCCAAGTGATGTGTGCATGATCAGTTTCGTGAGCAGAGTATGATCAGCCACGTGATCAGTGCATGATCAGTCAAGTGATAGGTGCGTGAACAGTCACGTGATCAGTGCATGATGAGCCACGTGATCAGTGCAGGATGAATTACGTGTTCAGTGCATGATCAGTCACGTGACCAGTACATGGTTGCTATGTGATCATTGCATGATCAGCCACGTGAGCAGAGCATGATAGCCACGTGATCAGTGCATGATCAGTCACGTATTCAGTGCATGATCAGTCATGTGACCAGTACATGGTAGCTGCGTGATCATTGCATGATCAGCCACGTGAGCAGTGTATTATAGCAATGAGATCAGTGCATGATCAGCCACGTGATCAGTGCATGATCAGTCACGTGATCAGTGCAAGATCAGCCACGTGACCAGTGCATGACCAGTCACGTGATCAGTGTATGACCAGCCAGGTGATCAGTGCATGATAGCCACGTGATCAGTGCATGATCAGTCACGTGATCAGTGCATGATCAACCACGTGACCAGTGCATGACCAGTCACGTGATCAGTGTATGACCAGCCAGGTGATCAGTGCATGATAGACACGTGATCAGTGCATGATCAGTCACGTGATCAGTGCATGATAAGTCAACTGACCAGAGTATGATCAGCCAAGTGATCAGTGCATGATCAGCCACATGATCAGTGCACGATCAATTACATGATCAGTGCATGATCAGCCACGTGATCAGTGCATGATCAGTCACGTGAACAGTGCATGATAAGTCACCTGATCAGGGCATGATCAATTACGTGATCAGTGCATGATCAGTCACGTGACCAGCATATGGTAGCTACGTGATTATTGCATGACGAGCCACGTGAGCAGTGCATGATAGCCAAGTGATGTGTGCATGATCAGTTTCGTGAGCAGAGTATGATCAGCCACGTGATCAGTGCATGATTGCCACGTGATCAATGCATGATCAGTTACGTGAACAGTGCATGATCATTTACGTGATCAGTGCATGATCAGTCACGTGACCAGTACATGGTAGCTGCGTGATCATTGCATGATCAGCCACGTAAGCAGTGCATGTTAGCCACCTGATCAGTGCATGATAGCCACGTGATCAGTGCATGATAGCCACGTGATTAGTGCATGATAGTCATGTGATCAGTGCATAATCAGTCAAGTGATACATGTGTGATCAGCCACGTGACCAGTGCATGACCAGTCACATGATCAGTGTATGACCAACCAAGTGATCAGTGCATGAGAGCCACGTGATATGTGCATGATCAGTCACGTGATCAGTGCATGATCAGTCAAGTGACAAGTGTATGATCAGCCAAGTGATCAGTGCATGATCAGCGACATGATCAGTACATGATCAATTACGTGATCAGTGCATGATCAGCCACGTGATCAGTGCATGATCACTCACGTGAACAGTGCATGATAAGTCACCTGATCAGTGCATGATCAATTACGTGATCAATGCATGATCAGTCAAGTGACCAGTACATGGTAGCTATGTGAACATTGCATGATCAGCTACGTCAGCAGTGCATGATAGCCACATGATCAGTGCATGATCAGTTTCAGGAGCAGAGTATGATCAGCCACTTGATCAGTGCATGATAGCCACGTGATCATTGCATGATCTGTCACATGATCAGTGTATGATCATCCACGTGATCAGTGAATGGGCAGTCATGTGATCAGTGCATGATATAGACGTGATCAGTGCATGATCAGTCTCGTGATCAGTGCATGATAGCCACGTGATTAGTACATGACCAGTCACCTGATGTGTGTATGATCAGTCACGTGACCGGTACATGGTAGCTACATGATCATTGTATGATCAGCTATGTGAGTAGTGCATGATAGCCAAGTGATCAGTGCATGATCAGTCACGTGATCAGTGCATGATCAGTCATGTGACCAATACATGGTAGCCGAGTGATCATTGCATGATCAGCCACGTGAGCACTGCATGATAGCCACGTGATCAGTGCATGATCAGTTTCGGGAGCAGAGTATGATCAGCCACTTGATCAGTGCATGATAGCTACATGATCACTGCATGATCTGTCACATGATCAGTGTATGATCATCCACGTGATCAGTGCATTGGCAGTCATGTGAACAGTGCATGATATAGACATAATCAGTGCATGATCTGTCTCGTGATCAGTGTATGATCAACCACGTGGTCAGTGCCCGATAGCCAGGTAATGAGTGCATGATAGCCAGATGATCAGTGCATTATCAGTCATGTGATCAGTGCATTATCAGTCACGTGATCAGTGTATGAACAGCCGAGTGATCAGTGCATGATAGCCAACTGATCAGTGGATGATCAGTCACGTGAAAATTGCATGATCAGCCACGTGATCAGTGCATGATCAGTCACGTGATCAGTGCATGATCAATCATGTGACCAGTACATGGTAGCTGCGTGATCATTGCATGATCAGCCACGTGAGCAGTGCATGATAGCCACGTGATTAGTGCATGATATTCACGTGATCAGTGCATGATCAGTCACGTGATACATGTGTGATCAGCCACGTGATCAGTGCATGATCAGTCAAGTGATAGGTGCTTGAACAGTCACGTGATCAGTGCATGATTAGTCACGTGATCAGTGCAGGATCAATTATGTGTTCAGTGCATGATCAGTCATGTGACCAGTACGTGGTTGCTACATGATCATTGCATGATCAGCCACGTGAGCAGAGCATGATAGCCACGTGATCAGTGCATGATTGTCACGTGATCAGTACATGATCAGTCACGTGAACAGTATATGGTAGCTACGTGATTATTGCATGACGAGGCACGTGAGCAGTGCATGATAGCCAAGTGATGTGTGCATGATCAGTTTCGTGAGCAGAGTATGATCAGCCACGTGATCAGTGCATGATTGCCACGTGATCAATGCATGATCAGTTACGTGAACAGTGCATGATCATTTCCGTGATCAGTGCATGATCAGTCACGTGACAGGTGTGTGATCAGCCACGTGAACAGTGCATTTCAGCCACGTGATCAGTGCATGATAGCCACGTGATCAGTGCATGGTCAGACACGTGAACAGTGTATGATCAGCCACGTGATCAGTGCATGATATCCAAGTGATCAGTGCATGATGAATCACGTGATCAGTGTATGATCAGCCAGGTGAACACTGCATGCTCAGTCACGTGATCAGGGCCTGCTGAGCTGCGTGATTACTGTCTGCTCATCTGCTTGACAATTGCCAGCTGAGCTGCACGATTCCTGCCTGTCATCTGCTTGACAATTGCCAGCTGTGCTGCGTAATTCCTGCCTGCTCAGCTGCTTGATTAGTGCCAGCTGAGCAGCAGGATTCCTCAGAGCTGAGTTCCATGATTATTGCCTCCTGACTGTTTGATTCGTGCCTACTCAGATCTTTGTTTATTGCCTCCAGAGGCACATGATCAGTGTATGATAGCAAACATGATCAGCGCATGATCAGTCACATGATCAGCGCCATTAAGTAACGTGAACACTGCATGATAGTCATGTGATAAGTCCATGCTCAGTCACGGTATCAGTGCATGATCAGCCACGTGATCAGTGCATGATAGCCACGTGATCATTGCATGATAGCCACGTGATCAGTGCATGATTAGCCCGGTGATTAGTGCATGATAGGTACGTGATCAGTTCATGATTAGTCACGTGATTTGTGCATGACCAGGCAGGTGGTCAGTGTACCATCATCCACGTGAACAGTGAATGATAGCCACGTGATCAGTGCATGATCAGTCACCTGATGGGGGTATGATCAGTCACGTGACCGGTACATGGTAGCTACATGATTATTGCATGATCAGCCACGTGAGTAGTGCATGATAGCCAGGTGATCAGTGCATGATCAGACACGTGATCAGTGCATGATCAGCCACGTGATCATTGCATGACCAGTCACGTGATCAGTGTATGACCAGCCAAGTGATCAGTGCATGAGAGCCACGTGATCAGTGCATGATCAGTCACGTGATCAGTGCATGATCAGTCAAGTGACGAGAGTATGATCAGCCAAGTGATCAGTGCATGATCAGCCACATGATCAGTGCATGATCAATTACGTGATCAGTGCATGATCAGCAACGTGATCAGTGCATGATCAGTCACGTGAACAGTGCATGATAAGTCACCTGATCAGGGCATGATCAATTACGTGATCAGTGCATGATCAGTCACGTGATCAGTGCATGATCAGTCAACTGACCAGAGAATGATCAGCCAAGTGATCAGTGCATGTTCAGCCACATGATCAGTGCATGATCAATTTCATGATCAGTGCATGATCAGCCACGTGATCAGTGCATGATCAGTCACGTGAACAGTGCATGATAAGTCACCTGATCAGGGCATGATCAATTACGTGTTCAGTGCATGATCAGTCACGTGACCAGTACATGGTAGCTACGTGAACATTGCATGATCAGCCACGTCAGCAGTGCATGATAGCCACATGATCAGTGCATGATCAGTTTCAGGAGCAGAGTATGATCAGCCACTTGATCAGTGCACGATAGCCACGTGATCATTGCATGATCTGTCACATGATGAGTGTATGATAATCCACGTGATCAGTGCATGGGCAGTCATGTGATCAGTGCATGATATAGACGTGATCAGTGCACGATCAGTCTCGTGATCAGTGTATGATAGCCACGTGATTAGTGCATGACCAGTCACCTGATGTGTGTATGATCAGTCACGTGACCGGTAAATGGTAGCTACATGATCATTGTATGATCAGCCACGTGAGTAGTGCATGATAGCCAAGTGATCAGTGCATGATCATTCACGTGACCAGTGCATGATCAGTCATGTGACCAGTACATGGTAGCCGAGTAAACATTGCATGATCAGCCACGTGAGCAGTGCATGATCAGCCACGTGATCAGTGCCTGACCAGGCACATGATCATTGTATGACCAGCCAAGTGATCAGTGCATGATAGCCACGTGATCAGTGCATGATCAGTCACTTGATCAGTGCATGATCAGTCAAGTGACCAGTGTATGATCAGCCACGTGATCAGTGCATGATCAGTCACGTGAACAGTGCATGATAAGTCACCTGATCAGTGCATGATCAATTACGTGATCAGTGCATGATCAGTCACGTGACCAGTACATGGTAGCTACGTGATCATTGAATGATCAGCCACGTGAGCAGTGCATGATAGCCACGTGATCAGTGCATGATCAGTTTCGGGAGCAGAGTGTGATCAGCCACTTGATCAGTGCATGATAGCCACGTGATCACTGCATGATCTGTCACATGATCAGTGTATGATCATCCACGTGATCAGTGCATGGGCAGTCATGTGATCAGTGCATGATATAGACGTAATCAGTGCATGATCAGACTCCTGATCAGTGTATGATCAACCACGTGATCAGTGCACGATAGGCAGGTAATGAGTGCATGATAGCCAGATGATCAGTGCATTATCAGTCATGTGATCAGTGCATTATCAGTCACGTGATCAGTGTATGATCAGCCATGTAATCAGTGCATGATAGCCAACTGATCAGTGGATGATCAGTCACGTGATCATTGCATGATCAGTCACGTGATCAGTGCATGATCAATTATGTGATCAGTGCATGATCAGTCATGTGACCAGTACATGGTAGCTGCGTGATCATTGCGTGATCAGCCACGTGAGGAGTGCATGATTGCCACGTGATCAATGCATGATCAGTTACGTGAACAGTGCATGATCATTTACGTGATCAGTGCATGATCAGTCACGTGAGCAGTACATGGTAGCTGCGTGATCATTGCATGATCAGCCACGTAAGCAGTGCATGATAGCCATGTGATCAGTGCATGATAGCCACGTGATCAGTGCATGATAGCCACGTGATTAGTGCATGATAGTCACATGATCAGTGCATGATCAGTCACGCGATACATGTTTGATCAGCCACGTGATCAGTGCATGATCAGTCAAGTGATAGGTGCGTGAACAGTCACGTGATCAGTGCATGATGAGCCACGTGATCAGTGCAGGATGAATTACGTGTTCAGTGCATGATCAGTCACGTGACCAGTACATGGTTTTTACGTGATAATTGCACGATCAGCCACGTGAGCAGAGCATGATAGCCACGTGATCAGTGCATGATCAGTCACGTAATCAGTGCATGATCAGTCATGTGACCAGTACATGGTAGCTGCGTGATCATTGCATGATCAGCCACGTGAGCAGTGCATTATAGCCACGAGATCAGTGCATGATCAGCCACGTGATCAGTGCATGATCAGTCACGTGATAAGTGCATGATCACCCACGTGACCAGTGCTTGATCACCCACGTGACCAGTGCATGACCAGTCACGTGATCAGTGTATGACCAGCCAGGTGATCAGTGCATGATCATTCACGTGATCAGTGCATGATCAGTCAACTGAACAGAGTATGATCAGCCAAGTGATCAGTGCATGATCAGCCACATGATCAGTGCACGATCAATTACATGATCAGTGCATGATCAGCCACGTGATCAGTGCATGATCAGTCACGTGAACAGTGCATGATAAGTCACCTGATCAGGGCATGATCAATTACGTGATCAGTGCATGATCAGTCACGTGACCAGCATATGGTAGCTACGTGATTATTGAATGACGAGCCACGTGAGCAGTGCATGATAGCCAAGTGATGTGTGCATGATCAGTTTCGTGAGCAGAGTATGATCAGCCACGTGATCAGTGCATGATTGCCACGTGATCAATGCATGATCAGTTACGTGAACAGTGCATGATCATTTACGTGATCAGTGCATGATCAGTCACGTGACCAGTACATGGTAGCTGCGTGATCATTGCATGATCAGCCACGTAAGCAGTGCATGATAGCCAGCTGATCAGTGCATGATAGCCACGTGATCTGTGCATGATAGCCACGTGATTAGTGCATGATAGTCACGTGATCAGTGCATGATCAGTCACGTGATACATGTGTGATCAGCCACGTGATCAGTGCATGATCAGTCAAGTGATAGGTGCTTGAACAGTCACGTGATCAGTTCATGATGAGCCACCTGATCAGTGCAGGGTCAATTACGTGTTCAGTGCATGATCAGTCACGTGACCAGTACATGGTTGCTACTGATCATTGCATGATCAGCAACGTGAGCAGAGCATGATAGCCAAATGATCAGTGCATGATTGTCACGTGATAAGTGCATGATCAGTCACGTGAACAGTGCATGATCATTTACGTGATCTGTGCATGATCAGTCACGTGACCAGTATATGGTAGCTACGTGATTATTGCATGATGAGCCACGTGAGCAGTGCATGATAGCCAAGTGATGTGTGCATGATCAGTTTCGTGAGCAGAGTATGATCAGCCACGTGATCAGTGCATGATTGCCACGTGATCAATGCATGATCAGTTACGTGAACAGTGCATGATCATTTACGTGATCAGTGCATGATCAGTCACGTGACAGGTGTGTGATCAGCCACGTGAACAGTGCATTTCAGCCACGTGATCAGTGCATGATAGCCACGTGATCAGTGCATGATCAGGTACGTGAGCAGTGTATGATCAGCCATGTGATCAGTGCATGGTCAGACACGTGAACATTGTATGATCAGCCACGTGATCAGTGCATGATATCCAAGTGATCAGTGCATGATCAATCATGTGATCAGTGTATGATCAGCCACGTGAACAGTGCATGCTCAGTCACGGGATCAGGGCCTGCTGAGCTTCGTGATTACTGTCTGCTCATCTGCTTGACAATTGCCAGCTGAGCTGCACGATTTCTGCCTGTCATCTGCTTGACAATTGCCAGCTGTGCTGCGTAAGTCCTGCCTGCTCAGCTGCTTGATTATTGCCAGCTGAGCAGCATGATTCCTCACAGCTGAGTTCCATGATTATTGCCTGCTGACTGTTTGATTCGTGCCTACTCAGCTCTTTGTTTATTGCCTCCAGAGGCACATGATCAGTGTATGATAGCAAACATGATCAGCGCATGATCAGTCACATGATCAGCGCCATTAAGTCACGTGAACACTGCATGATAGTCATGTGATCAGTCCATGCTCAGTCACGGTATCAGTGCATGATCAGCCACGTGATCAGTGCATGATAGCCACGTGATCATTGCATGATAGCCACGTGATCAGTGCATGATCAGCCAGGTGATTAGTGCATGATAGGTACGTGATCAGTACATGATTAGTCACGTGATTTGTGCATGACCAGGCAGGTGGTCAGTGTACCATCATCCACGTGAACAGTGAATGATAGCCACGTGATCAGTGCATGATCAGTCACCTGATGGGTGTATGATCAGTCACGTGACCGGTACATGGTAGCTACATGATCACTGCATGATCAGACACGTGAGTAGTGCATGATAGCCAGGTGATCAGTGCATGATCAGTCACGTAATCAGTGCATGATCAGTCATGTGACCAGTACATGGTAGCTGCGTGATCATTGCATGATCAGCCACGTGAGCAGTGCATTATAGCCACGAGATCAGTGCATGATCAGCCATGTGATCAGTGCATGATCAGTCAAGTGATCAGTGCATGATCAGCCACGTGATCAGTGCATGACCAGTCACGTGATCAGTGTATGACCAGCCAGGTGATCAGTGCATGATAGCCACGTGATCAGTGCATGATCAGTCACGTGATCAGTGCATGATCAGTCAACTGACCAGAGAATGATCAGCCAAGTGATCAGTGCATGTTCAGCCACATGATCAGTGCATGATCAATTTCATGATCAGTGCATGATCAGCCACGTGATCAGTGCATGATCAGTCACGTGAACAGTGCATGATAAGTCACCTGATCAGGGCATGATCAATTACGTGTTCAGTGCATGATCAGTCACGTGACCAGTACATGGTAGCTACGTGAACATTGCATGATCAGCCACGTCAGCAGTGCATGATAGCCACATGATCAGTGCATGATCAGTTTCAGGAGCAGAGTATGATCAGCCACTTGATCAGTGCACGATAGACACGTGATCATTGTATGATCTGTCACATGATCAGTGTATGATCATCCACGTGATCAGTGCATGGGCAGTCATGTGATCAGTGCATGATATAGACGTGATCAGTGCATGATCAGTCACGTGATCAGTGTATGATAGCCACGTTATTAGTGCATGACAAGTCACCTGATGTGTGTATGATCAGTCACGTGACCGGTAAATGGTAGCTACATGATCATTGTATGATCAGCCACGTGAGTAGTGCATGATAGCCAAGTGATCAGTGCATGATCATTCACGTGATCAGTGCATGATCAGTCATGTGACCAGTACATGGTAGCCGAGTAAACATTGCATGATCAGCCACGTGAGCAGTGCATAATAGCCACGTGATCAGTGCATGATCAGCCACGTGATCAGTGCCTGACCAGGCACATGAGCATTGTATGACCAGCCAAGTGATCAGTGCATGATAGCCACGTGATCAGTGCATGATCAGTCACGTGATCAGTGCATGATCAGTCATGTGACCACTACATGGTAGCTGCGAGATCATTGCATGATCAGCCACGTAAGCAGTGCATGATAGCCACGTGATCAGTGCATGATAGCCACGTGATTAGTGCATGATAGTCACATAATCAGTGCATGATCAGTCACGCGATACTTGTTTGATCAGCCACGTGATCAGTGCATGATCAGTCAAGTGATAGGTGCGTGAACATTCACGTGACCAGTGCATGATGAGCCACGTGATCAGTGCAGGATGAATTACGTGTTCAGTGCATGAACAGTCACGTGACCAGTACATGGTTGCTACGTGATCATTGCATGATCAGCCACGTGAGCAGAGCATGATAGCCACGTGATCAGTGCATGATCAGTCAAGTAATAAGTGCATGATCAGTCATGTGACCAGTACATGGTAGCTGCGTGATCATTGCAGGATCAGCCACGTGAGCAGTGCATGATAGCCACGTGATTAGTGCATGATATTCACGTGATCAGTGTATGATCAGTCACGTGATACATGTGTGATCAGCCACGTGAACAGTGCATGATCAGTCAAGTGATAGGTGCGTGAACAGTCACGTGATCAGTGCATGATAGCCACGTGATTAGTGCATGATATTCACGTGATCAGTGCATGATCAGTCACGTTATACATGTGTGATCAGCCACGTGATCAGTGCATGATCAGTCAAGTGATAGGTGCGTGAACAGTCACGTGATCAGTGCATGATCAGTCACGTGATCAGTGCATGATCAGCCACGTGACCAGTGCATGACCAGTCACGTGATCAGTGTACGACCAGCCAGGTGATCAGTGCATGAGAGCCACGTGATCAGTGCATGATCAGTCACGTGATCAGTGCATGATCAGTCATGTGACCAGTACATGGTAGCTGCGTGATCATTGCATGATCAGCCACGTGAGCAGTGCATGATAGCCACGTGATTAGTGCATGATATTCACGTGATCAGTGCATGATCAGTCACGTGATACATGTGTGATCAGCCACGTGATCAGTGCATGATCAGTCAAGTGATAGGTGCGTGAACAGTCACGTGATCAGTGCATGATTAGTCACATGATCAGTGCAGGATTAATTATGTGTTCAGTGCATGATCAGTCATGTGACCAGTACATAGTTGCTACATGATCATTGCATGATCAGCCACGTGAGCAGAGCATGATAGCCACGTGATCAGTGCATGATTGTCACGTGATCAGTACATGATCAGTCACGTGAACAGTGCATGATCATTTACGTGATCTGTGCATGATCAGTCACGTGACCAGTATATGGTAGCTACGTGATTATTGCATGACGAGGCACGTGAGCAGTGCATGATAGCCAAGTGATGTGTGCATGATCAGTTTCGTGAGCAGAGTATGATCAGCCACGTGATCAGTGCATGATTGCCACGTGATCAATGCATGATCAGTTACGTGAACAGTGCATGATCATTTCCGTGATCAGTGCATGATCAGTCACGTGACAGGTGTGTGATCAGCCACGTGAACAGTGCATTTCAGCCACGTGATCAGTGCATGATAGCCACGTGATCAGTGCATGGTCAGACACGTGAACAGTGTATGATCAGCCACGTGATCAGTGCATGATATCCAAGTGATCAGTGCATGATGAATCACGTGATCAGTGTATGATCAGCCAGGTGAACACTGCATGCTCAGTCACGTGATCAGGGCCTGCTGAGCTGCGTGATTACTGTCTGCTCATCTGCTTGACAATTGCCAGCTGAGCTGCACGATTCCTGCCTGTCATCTGCTTGACAATTGCCAGCTGTGCTGCGTAATTCCTGCCTGCTCAGCTGCTTGATTAGTGCCAGCTGAGCAGCAGGATTCCTCAGAGCTGAGTTCCATGATTATTGCCTGCTGACTGTTTGATTCGTGCCTACTCAGCTCTTTGTTTATTGCCTCCAGAGGCACATGATCAGTGTATGATAGCAAACATGATCAGCGCATGATCAGTCACATGATCAGCGCCATTAAGTAACGTGAACACTGCATGATAGTCATGTGATCAGTCCATGCTCAGTCACGGTATCAGTGCATGATCAGCCACGTGATCAGTGCATGATAGCCAGGTGATCATTGCATGATAGCCACGTGATCAGTGCATGATTAGCCAGGTGATTAGTGCATGATAGGTACGTGATCAGTTCATGATTAGTCACGTGATTTGTGCATGACCAGGCAGGTGGTCAGTGTACCATCATCCACGTGAACAGTGAATGATAGCCACGTGATCAGTGCATGATCAGTCACCTGATGGGGGTATCATCAGTCACGTGACCGGTACATGGTAGCTACATGATTATTGCATGATCAGCCACGTGAGTAGTGCATGATAGCCAGGTGATCAGTGCATGATCAGACACGTGATCAGTGCATGATCAGCCACGTGATCATTGCATGACCAGTCACGTGATCAGTGTATGACCAGCCAAGTGATCAGTGCATGAGAGCCACGTGATCAGTGCATGATCAGTCACGTGATCAGTGCATGATCAGTCAAGTGACGAGAGTATGATCAGCCAAGTGATCAGTGCATGATCAGCCACATGATCAGTGCATGATCAATTACGTGATCAGTGCATGATCAGTCACGTGACCAGTATATGGTAGCTACGTGATTATTGCATGACGAGCCACGTGAGCAGTGCATGATAGCCAAGTGATGTGTGCATGATCAGTTTCGTGAGCAGAGTATGATCAGCCACGTGATCAGTGCATGATTGCCACGTGATCAATGCATGATCAGTTATGTGAACAGTGCATGATCATTTACGTGATTAGTGCATGAGCAGTCACGTGACCAGTACATGGTAGCTGCGTGATCATTGCATGATCAGCCACGTAAGCAGTGCATGATAGCCACGTGATCAGTGCATGATAGCCACGTGAGCAGTGCATTATAGCCACGAGATCAGTGCATGATCAGCCATGTGATCAGTGCATGATCAGTCAAGTGATCAGTGCATGATCAGCCACGTGATCAGTGCATGACCAGTCACGTGATCAGTGTATGACCAGCCAGGTGATCAGTGCATGATAGCCACGTGATCAGTGCATGATCAGTCACGTGATCAGTGCATGATCAGTCAACTGACCAGAGAATGATCAGCCAAGTGATCAGTGCATGTTCAGCCACATGATCAGTGCATGATCAATTTCATGATCAGTGCATGATCAGCCACGTGATCAGTGCATGATCAGTCACGTGAACAGTGCATGATAAGTCACCTGATCAGGGCATGATCAATTACGTGTTCAGTGCATGATCAGTCACGTGACCAGTACATGGTAGCTACGTGAACATTGCATGATCAGCCACGTCAGCAGTGCATGATAGCCACATGATCAGTGCATGATCAGTTTCAGGAGCAGAGTATGATCAGCCACTTGATCAGTGCACGATAGCCACGTGATCATTGCATGATCTGTCACATGATCAGTGTATGATCATCCACGTGATCAGTGCATGGGCAGTCATGTGATCAGTGCATGATATAGACGTGATCAGTGCATGATCAGTCACGTGATCAGTGTATGATAGCCACGTGATTAGTGCATGACCAGTCACCTGATGTGTGTATGATCAGTCACGTGAGCGGTAAATGATAGCTACATGATCATTGTATGATCAGCCACGTGAGTAGTGCATGATAGCCAAGTGATCAGTGCATGATCATTCACGTGATCAGTGCATGATCAGTCATGTGACCAGTACATGGTAGCCGAGTAAACATTGCATGATCAGCCACGTGAGAAGTGCATAATAGCCACGTGATCAGTGCATGATCAGCCACGTGATCAGTGCCTGACCAGGCACATGAGCATTGTATGACCAGCCAAGTGATCAGTGCATGATAGCCACGTGATCAGTGCATGATCAGTCACGTGATCAGTGCATGATCAGTCATGTGACCACTACATGGTAGCTGCGAGATCATTGCATGATCAGCCACGTAAGCAGTGCATGATAGCCACGTGATCAGTGCATGATAGCCACGTGATTAGTGCATGATAGTCACATAATCAGTGCATGATCAGTCACGCGATACTTGTTTGATCAGCCACGTGATCAGTGCATGATCAGTCAAGTGATAGATGCGTGAACATTCACGTGACCAGTGCATGATGAGCCACGTGATCAGTGCAGGATGAATTACGTGTTCAGTGCATGATCAGTCACGTGACCAGTACATGGTTGCTACGTGATCATTGCATGATCAGCCACGTGAGCAGAGCATGATAGCCACGTGATCAGTGCATGATCAGTCAAGTAATCAGTGCATGATCAGTCATGTGACCAGTACATGGTAGCTGCGTGATCATTGCATGATCAGCCACGTGAGCAGTGCATGATAGCCACGTGATTAGTGCATGATATTCACGTGATCAGTGCATGATCAGTCACGTGATACATGTGTGATCAACCACGTGATCAGTGCATGATCAGTCAAGTGATAGGTGCGTGAACAGTCACGTGATCAGTGCATGATAGCCACGTGATTAGTGCATGATATTCACGTGATCAGTGCATGATCAGTCACGTTATACATGTGTGATCAGCCACGTGATCAGTGCATGATCAGTCAAGTGATAGGTGCGTGAACAGTCACGTGATCAGTGCATGATCAGTCACGTGATCAGTGCATGATCAGCCACGTGACCAGTGCATGACCAGTCACGTGATCAGTGTACGACCAGCCAGGTGATCAGTGCATGAGAGCCACGTGATCAGTGCATGATCAGTCACGTGATCAGTGCAAGATCAGTCAACTGACGAGAGTATGACCAGCCAGGTGATCAGTGCATGATAGCCACGTGATCAGTGCATGATCAGTCACGTGATCAGTGCAGGATCAACCACGTGACCAGTGCATGACCAGTCACGTGATCAGTGTATGACCAGCCAGGTGATCAGTGCATGATCAGCCACGTGATCAGTGCATGATCAGTCACGTGATCAGTGCTTGATCACCCACGTGACCAGTACATGACCAGTCAAGTGATCAGTGTATGACCAGCCAGGTGATCAGTGCATGATCAGTCAGTGATCAGTGCATGATCAGTCAACTGAACAGAGTATGATCAGCCAAGTGATCAGTGCATATCAGCCACATGATCAGTGCACGATCAATTACATGATCAGTGCATGATCAGCCACGTGATCAGTGCATGATCAGTCACGTGAACAGTGCATGATAAGTCACCTGATCAGGGCATGATCAATTATGTGATCAGTGCATGATCAGTCACGTGACCAGCATATGGTAGCTACGTGATTATTGAATGACGAGCCACGTGAGAAGTGCATGATAGCCAAGTGATGTGTGCATGATCAGTTTCGTGAGCAGAGTATGATCAGCCACGCGATCAGTGCATGATTGCCACGTGATCAATGCATGATCAGTTACGTGAACAGTGCATGATCATTTACGTGATCAGTGCATGATCAGTCACGTGACCAGTACATGGTAGCTGCGTGATCATTGCATGATCAGCCACGTAAGCAGTGCATGATAGCCAGCTGATCAGTGCATGACAGCCACGTGATCTGTGCATGATAGCCACGTGATTAGTGCATGATAGTCACGTGATCAGTGCATGATCAGTCACGTGATACATGTGTGATCAGCCACGTGATCAGTGCATGATCAGTCAAGTGATAGGTGCTTGAACAGTCACGTGATCAGTGCATGATGAGCCACGTGATCAGTGCAGGATCAATTACGTGTTCAGTGCATGATCAGTCACGTGACCAGTACATGGTTGCTACTGATCATTGCATGATCAGCCACGTGAGCAGAGCATGATAGCCAAATGATCAGTGCATGATTGTCACGTGATAAGTGCATGATCAGTCACGTGAACAGTGCATGATCATTTACGTGATCTGTGCATGATCAGTCACGTGACCAGTATATGTTAGCTACGTGATTATTGCATGATGAGCCACGTGAGCAGTGCATGATAGCCAAGTGATGTGTGCATGATCAGTTTCGTGAGCAGAGTATGATCAGCCACGTGATCAGTGCATGATTGCCACGTGATCAATGCATGATCAGTTACGTGAACAGTGCATGATCATTTACGTGATCAGTGCATGATCAGTCACGTGACAGGTGTGTGATCAGCCACGTGAACAGTGCATTTCAGCCACGTGATCAGTGCATGATAGCCACGTGATCAGTGCATGATCAGGTACGTGAGCAGTGTATGATCAGCCATGTGATCAGTGCATGGTCAGACACGTGAACAGTGTATGATCAGCCACGTGATCAGTGCATGATATCCAAGTGATCAGTGCATGATCAATCATGTGATCAGTGTATGATCAGCCACGTGAACAGTGCATGCTCAGTCACGGGATCAGGGCCTGCTGAGCTGCGTGATTACTGTCTGCTCATCTGCTTGACAATTGCCAGCTGAGCTGCACGATTTCTGCCTGTCATCTGCTTGACAATTGCCAGCTGTGCTGCGTAAGTCCTGCCTGCTCAGCTGCTTGATTATTGCCAGCTGAGCAGCATGATTCCTCACAGCTGAGTTCCATGATTATTGCCTGCTGACTGTTTGATTCGTGCCTACTCAGCTCTTTGTTTATTGCCTCCAGAGGCACATGATCAGTGTATGATAGCAAACATGATCAGCGCATGATCAGTCACATGATCAGCGCCATTAAGTCACGTGAACACTGCATGATAGTCATGTGATCAGTCCATGCTCAGTCACGGTATCAGTGCATGATCAGCCACGTGATCAGTGCATGATAGCCACGTGATCATTGCATGATAGCCACGTGATCAGTGCATGATCAGCCAGGTGATTAGTGCATGATAGGTACGTGATCAGTACATGATTAGTCACGTGATTTGTGCATGACCAGGCAGGTGGTCAGTGTACCATCATCCACGTGAACAGTGAATGATAGCCACGTGATCAGTGCATGATCAGTCACCTGATGGGTGTATGATCAGTCACGTGACCGGTACATGGTAGCTACATGATCACTGCATGATCAGACACGTGAGTAGTGCATGATAGCCAGGTGATCAGTGCATGATCAGTCACGTAATCAGTGCATGATCAGTCATGTGACCAGTACATGGTAGCTGCGTGATCATTGCATGATCAGCCACGTGAGCAGTGCATTATAGCCACGAGATCAGTGCATGATCAGCCATGTGATCAGTGCATGATCAGTCAAGTGATCAGTGCATGATCAGCCACGTGATCAGTGCATGACCAGTCACGTGATCAGTGTATGACCAGCCAGGTGATCAGTGCATGATAGCCACGTGATCAGTGCATGATCAGTCACGTGATCAGTGCATGATCAGTCAACTGACCAGAGAATGATCAGCCAAGTGATCAGTGCATGTTCAGCCACATGATCAGTGCATGATCAATTTCATGATCAGTGCATGATCAGCCACGTGATCAGTGCATGATCAGTCACGTGAACAGTGCATGATAAGTCACCTGATCAGGGCATGATCAATTACGTGTTCAGTGCATGATCAGTCACGTGACCAGTACATGGTAGCTACGTGAACATTGCATGATCAGCCACGTCAGCAGTGCATGATAGCCACATGATCAGTGCATGATCAGTTTCAGGAGCAGAGTATGATCAGCCACTTGATCAGTGCACGATAGACACGTGATCATTGTATGATCTGTCACATGATCAGTGTATGATCATCCACGTGATCAGTGCATGGGCAGTCATGTGATCAGTGCATGATATAGACGTGATCAGTGCATGATCAGTCTCGTGATCAGTGCATGATAGCCACGTGATCAGTGCATGATCAGTCACCTGATGGGTGTATGATCAGTCACGTGACCGGTAAATGGTAGCTACATGATCATTGTATGATCAGCCACGTGAGTAGTGCATGATAGCCAAGTGATCAGTGCATGATCATTCACGTGATCAGTGCATGATCAGTCATGTGACCAGTACATGGTAGCCGAGTAAACATTGCATGATCAGCCACGTGAGCAGTGCATAATAGCCACGTGATCAGTGCATGATCAGCCACGTGATCAGTGCCTGACCAGGCACATGAGCATTGTATGACCAGCCAAGTGATCAGTGCATGATAGCCACGTGATCAGTGCATGATCAGTCACGTGATCAGTGCATGATCAGTCATGTGACCACTACATGGTAGCTGCGAGATCATTGCATGATCAGCCACGTAAGCAGTGCATGATAGCCACGTGATCAGTGCATGATAGCCACGTGATTAGTGCATGATAGTCACATAATCAGTGCATGATCAGTCACTCGATACTTGTTTGATCAGCCACGTGATCAGTGCATGATCAGTCAAGTGATAGATGCGTGAACATTCACGTGACCAGTGCATGATGAGCCACGTGATCAGTGCAGGATGAATTACGTGTTCAGTGCATGATCAGTCACGTGACCAGTACATGGTTGCTACGTGATCATTGCATGATCAGCCACGTGAGCAGAGCATGATAGCCACGTGATCAGTGCATGATCAGTCAAGTAATCAGTGCATGATCAGCCATGTGACCAGTACATGGTAGCTGCGTGATCAATGCATGATCAGCCACGTGAGCAGTGCATGATAGCCACGTGATTAGTGCATGATATTCAGGTGATCAGTGCATGATCAGTCACGTGATACATGTGTGATCAGCCACGTGATCAGTGCATGATCAGTCAAGTGATAGGTGCGTGAACAGTCACGTGATCAGTGCATGATAGCCACGTGATTAGTGCATGATATTCACGTGATCAGTGCATGATCAGTCACGTTATACATGTGTGATCAGCCACGTGATCAGTGCATGATCAGTCAAGTGATAGGTGCGTGAACAGTCACGTGATCAGTGCATGATCAGTCACGTGATCAGTGCATGATCAGCCACGTGACCAGTGCATGACCAGTCACGTGATCAGTGTACGACCAGCCAGGTGATCAGTGCATGAGAGCCACGTGATCAGTGCATGATCAGTCACGTGATCAGTGCAAGATCAGTCAACTGACGAGAGTATGATCAGCCAAGTTATCAGTGCATGATCAGCCACATGATCAGTGCATGATCAATTACGTGATCAGTGCATGATCAGCCACGTGATCAGTGCATGATCAGTCACGTGAACAGTGCATGATAAGTCACCTGATCAGGGCATGATCAATTACGTGATCAGTGCATGATCAGTCACGTGACCAGTATATGGTAGCTACGTGATTATTGCATGACGAGGCACGTGAGCAGTGCATGATAGCCAAGTGATGTGTGCATGATCAGTTTCGTGAGCAGAGTATGATCAGCCACGTGATCAGTGCATGATCAGTCAAGTGATAGGTGCGTGAACAGTCACGTGATCAGTGCATGATGAGCCACGTGATCAGTGCAGGATGAATTACGTGTTCAGTGCATGATCAGTCACGTGACCAGTACATGGTTGCTATGTGATCATTGCATGATCAGCCACGTGAGCAGAGCATGATAGCCACGTGATCAGTGCATGATCAGTCACGTAATCAGTGCATGATCAGTCATGTGACCAGTACATGGTAGCTGCGTGATCATTGCATGATCAGCAACGTGAGCAGTGCATTATAGCAACGAGATCAGTGCATTATCAGCCACGTGATCAGTGCATGATCAGTCACGTGATCAGTGCATGATCAGCCACGTGACCAGTGCATGACCAGTCACGTGATCAGTGTATGACCAGCCAGGTGATCAGTGCATGATAGCCACGTGATCAGTGCATGATCAGTCACGTGATCAGTGCATGATCAACCACGTGACCAGTGCATGACCAGTCACGTGATCAGTGTATGACCAGCCAGGTGATCAGTGCATGATAGCCACGTGATCAGTGCATGATCAGTCACGTGATCAGTGCATGATAAGTCAACTGACCAGAGTATGATCAGCCAAGTGATCAGTGCATGATCAGCCACATGATCAGTGCACGATCAATTACATGATCAGTGCATGATCAGCCACGTGATCAGTGCATGATCAGTCACGTGAACAGTGCATGATAAGTCACCTGATCAGGGCATGATCAATTACGTGATCAGTGCATGATCAGTCACGTGACCAGCATATGGTAGCTACGTGATTATTGCATGACGAGCCACGTGAGCAGTGCATGATAGCCAAGTGATGTGTGCATGATCAGTTTCGTGAGCAGAGTATGATCAGCCACGTGATCAGTGCATGATTGCCACGTGATCAATGCATGATCAGTTATGTGAACAGTGCATGATCATTTACATGATCAGTGCATGATCAGTCACATGACCAGTACATGGTAGCTGCGTGATCATTGAATGATCAGCCACGTAAGCAGTGCATGTTAGCCACCTGATCAGTGCATGATAGCCACGTGATCTGTGCATGATAGCCACGTGATTAGTGCATGATAGTCACGTGATCAGTGCATGATCAGTCAAGTGATACATGTGTGATCAGCCACGTGACCAGTGCATGACCAGTCACGTGATCAGTGTATGACCAGCCAAGTGATCAGTGCATGAGAGCCACGTGATCAGTGCATGATCAGTCACGTGATCAGTGCATGATCAGTCAAGTGACAAGTGTATGATCAGCCAAGTGATCAGTGCATGATCAGCGACATGATCAGTGCATGATCAATTACGTGATCAGTGCATGATCACTCACGTGAACAGTGCATGATAAGTCACCTGATCAGTGCATGATCAATTACGTGATCAATGCATGATCAGTCAAGTGACCAGTACATGGTAGCTATGTGAACATTGCATGATCAGCTACGTCAGCAGTGCATGATAGCCACATGATCAGTGCATGATCAGTTTCAGGAGCAGAGTATGATCAGCCACTTGATCAGTGCATGATAGCCACGTGATCATTGCATGATCTGTCACATGATCAGTGTATGATCATCCACGTGATCAGTGAATGGGCAGTCATGTGATCAGTGCATGATATAGACGTGATCAGTGCATGATCAGTCTCGTGATCAGTGCATGATAGCCACGTGATTAGTACATGGCCAGTCACCTGATGTGTGTATGATCAGTCACGTGACCGGTACATGGTAGCTACATGATCATTGTATGATCAGCTATGTGAGTAGTGCATGATAGCCAAGTGATCAGTGCATGATCAGTCACGTGATCAGTGCATGATCAGTCATGTGACCCAGACATGGTAGCCGAGTGATCATTGCATGATCAGCCACGTGAGCACTGCATGATAGCCACGTGATCAGTGCATGATCAGTTTCGGGAGCAGAGTATGATTAGCCACTTGATCAGTGCATGATAGCTACGTGATCACTGCATGATCTGTCACATGATCAGTGTATGATCATCCACGTGATCAGTGCATTGGCAGTCATGTGATCAGTGCATGATATAGACATAATCAGTGCATGATCTGTCTCGTGATCAGTGTATGATCAACCACGTGGTCAGTGCCCGATAGCCAGGTAATGAGTGCATGATAGCCAGATGATCAGTGCATTATCAGTCATGTGATCAGTGCATTATCAGTCACGTGATCAGTGTATGAACAGCCGAGTGATCAGTGCATGATAGCCAACTGATCAGTGGATGATCAGACACGTGATAATTGCATGATCAGTCACGTGATCAGTGCATGATCAATTATGTGATCAGTGCATGATCAGTCATGTGACCAGTACATGTTAGCTGGGTGACCATTGCGTGATCAGCCACGTGAGCAGTGCATGATAGCCAACTGATCAGTGCATGATCAGCCACGTGATCAGTGCATGATCAGTCACGTGATCAGTGCATGATCAGTCATGTGACCAGTACATGGTAGCTGCGTGATCATTGCATGATCAGCCTTGTAAGCAGTGCATGATAGCCACGTGATCAGTGCATGATAGCCACGTGATCAGTGCATGATAGACACGTGATCAGTGCATGATAGCCACGTGATTAGTGCATGATAGTCACGTGATCAGTGCATGATCAGTCACGTGATACATGTGTGATCAGCCACGTGATCAGTGCATGATCAGTCAAGTGATAGGTGCGTGAACAGTCACGTGATCAGTGCATGATTAGCCACGTGATCAGTGCAGGATCAATTATGTGTTCAGTGCATGATCAGTCACGTGACCAGTACATGGTTGCTACATGATCATTGCATGATCAGCCACGTGAGCAGAGCATGATAGCCACGTGATCAGTGCATGATTGCCACGTGATCAGTACATGATCAGTCACGTGAACAGTGCATGATCATTTACGTAATCAGTGCATGATCAGTCACGTGACAGGTGTGTGATCAGCCACGTGAACAGTGCATTTCAGCCACGTGATCAGTGCATGATAGCCACGTGATCAGTGCATGATCAGTTACGTGAGCAGTGTATGATCAGCCATGTGATCAGTGCATGGTCAGACACGTGAACATTGTATGATCAGCCACGTGATCAGTGCATGATATCCAAGTGATCAGTGCATGATGAATCACGTGATCAGTGTATGATCAGCCAGGTGAACACTGCATGCTCAGTCACGTGATCAGGGCCTGCTGAGCTGCGTGATTACTGCCTGCTCATCTGCTTGACAATTGCCAGCTGAGCTGCACGATTCCTGCCTGTCATCTGCTTGACAATTGCCAGCTGTGCTGCGTAATTCCTGCCTGCTCAGCTGCTTGATTATTGCCAGCTGAGCAGCATGATTCCTCAGAGCTGAGTTCCATGATTATTGCCTCCTGACTGTTTGATTCGTGCCTACTCAGCTCTTTGTTTATTGCCTCCAGAGGCACATGATCAGTGTATGATAGCAAACATGATCAGCGCATGATTAGTCACATGATCAGCGCCATTAAGTAACGTGAACACTGCATGATAGTCATGTGATCAGTCCATGCTCAGTCACGGTATCAGTGCATGATCAGCCACGTGATCAGTGCATGATAGCCACGTGATCATTGCATGATAGCCACATGATCAGTGCATGATTAGCCAGGTGATTAGTGCATGATAGGTACGTGATCAGTTCATGATTAGTCACGTGATTTGTGCATGACCAGGCAGGTGGTCAGTGTACCATCATCCACGTGAACAGTGAATGATAGCCACGTGATCAGTGCATGATCAGTCACCTGATGGGGGTATGATCAGTCACGTGACCGGTACATGGTAGCTACATGATTATTGCATGATCAGCCACGTGAGCAGTGCATGTTAGCCAAGTGATGTGTGCATGATCAGTTTCGTGAGCAGAGTATGATCAGCCACGTGATCAGTGCATGATTGCCACGTGATCAATGCATGATCAGTTATGTTTACAGTGCATGATCATTTACGTGATTAGTGCATGAGCAGTCACGTGACCAGTACATGGTAGCTGCGTGATCATTGCATGATCAGCCACGAAAGCAGTGCATGATAGCCACGTGATCAGTGCATGATAGCCACGTGATCAGTGCATGATAGCCACGTGATTAGTGCATGATAGTCACATGATCAGTGCATGATCAGTCACGCGATACATGTTTGATCAGCCACGTGATCAGTGCATGATCAGTCAAGTGATAGGTGCGTGAACAGTCAGGTGATCAGTGCATGATAAGCCACGTGATCAGTGCAGGATCAATTACGTGTTCAGTGCATGATCAGTCACGTGACCAGTACATGGTTGCTACGTGATCATTGCATGATCAGCCACGTGAGCAGAGCATGATAGCCACGTGATCAGTGCATGATCAGTCACGTAATCTGTGCATGATCAGTCATGTGACCAGTACATGGTAGCTGCATGATCATTGCATGATCAGCCACGTGAGCAGTGCATTATAGCCACGAGATCAGTGCATGATCAGCCACGTGACCAGTGCATGACCAGTCACCTGATGTGTGTATGATCAGTCACGTGACCGGTAAATGGTAGCTACATGATCATTGTATGATCAGCCACGTGAGTAGTGCATGATAGCCAAGTGATCAGTGCATGATCATTCACGTGATCAGTGCATGATCAGTCATCTGACCAGTACATGGTAGCCGAGCAAACATTGCATGATCAGCCACGTGAGCAGTGCATGATCAGCCAAGTGATCAGTGACTGACCAGGCACATGATCATTGTATGACCAGCCAAGTGATCAGTGCATGATACCACGTGATCAGTGCATGATCAGTCACGTGATCAGTGCATGATCAGTCAATTGACCAGTGTATGATCAGCCACGTGATCAGTGCATGATCAGTCACGTGAACAGTGCATGATAAGTCACCTGATCAGTGCATGATCAATTACGTGATCAGTGCATGATCAGTCACGTGACCAGTACATGGTAGCTACGTGATGATTGAATGATCAGCCACGTGAGCAGTGCATGATAGCCACGTGATCAGTGCATGATCAGTTTCGGGAGCAGAGTGTGATCAGCCACTTGATCAGTGCATGATAGCCACGTGATCACTGCATGATCTGTCACATGATCAGTGTATGATCATCCACGTGATCAGTGCATGGGCAGTCATGTGATCAGTGCATGATATAGACGTAATCAGTGCATGATCAGACTCCTGATCAGTGTATGATCAACCACGTGATCAGTGCACGATAGCCAGGTAATGAGTGCATGATAGCCAGATGATCAGTGCATTATCAGTCATGTGATCAGTGCATTATCAGTCACGTGATCAGTGTATGATCAGCCAAGTAATCAGTGCATGATAGCCAACTGATCAGTGGATGATCAGTCACGTGATCATTGCATGATCAGTCACATGATCAGTGCATGATCAATTATGTGATCAGTGCATGATCAGTCATGTGACCAGTACATGGTAGCTGTGTGATCATTGCGTGATCAGCCACGTGAGGAGTGCATGATAGCCACGTGATCAGTACATGGTCAGCCACGTGATCAGTGCATGATCAGTCACGTGATCAGTGCATGATCAATTATGTGATCAGTGCATGATCAGGCACGTAATCAGTTCATGATCAGTCACGTGATCAGTGCTTGATCAGTCATGTGACCAGTACATGGTAGCTGCGTGATCATTGCATGATCAGCCAGGTAAGCAGTGCATGATAGCCACGTGATCAGTGCATGTTCAGCCAGGTGATCAGTGCATGATCAGTCACGTGATCAGTGCATGATCAGTCACGTGACCAGTACATGGTAGCTTCGTGATCATTGCATGATCAGGCACGTGATCAGTGCATGATATTCACGTGATCAGTGCATGATAGCCACGTGATCACTTCACAAGTAGTCACGTGATCTGTGCCTGACCAGGCACGTGATCAGTGTAAGATCAGCCATGTTATCAGTGCATGATAGCCGCGTGATCAGTGCATTATCAGTAATGTGAACAGTGCATGATAAGTCACGTGATCAGTGTATGATCAGCCATGTGGTCAGTGCATGATCAATTACGTGATCAGTGCATGATCAGTCACGTGAGCAGTACATGGTAGCTATATGATCATTGTATTATCAGCCACGTTAGCAGAGCATGATAGCCATGTGATCAGTGCATGATCAATCACGTGATCCGGGCATGATCTGTCACGTGATCAATGCATGATCAATTATGTTTCCATTGGATGATCAGTCACGTGACCAGTACATGTTAGCTTCGTGATCATTGCAGGATCAGCCACGTGAGCACTGCATGATAGACAGGTAATCAGTGCATGATCAGCTACATGAGCAGTGTATGATCAGCCACGTGATCAGTGCATGATCAGACACGTGAACAGTGTATGATCATCCACGTGATCAGTACATGATACCTACGTGATCAGTTCATAATTAGTCACGTGATCTGTGCATGACAGGAATGTAAACACTGCATGAAATTCACTTGATCAGTGAATTATAGCCACGTGATCAGTTCATGATTAGTCACGTGATCTGTGCATGACCTGGCACGAGAACAGTGTATGATCCGCCACGTGATCAGTGCATTATATCCACGTGATCAGTGCATGATCAGTCACGTGAAGAGTGTATGATCATTTACGTGATCTGTGCATGATGAGTCACGTGATCAGTATATGATAGCCACGTGATCATTGCATGATAGCTACGTGATCAGTTCATGATTAGGCACGTGGTCTGTGCATGACCAGGCAGGTGATCAGTGTATGACCAGGCAGGTGATCAGTGTATGATCAGCCACGCGAACAGTGCATCATAGCCACGTGATCAGTGCATACAGTTAGGTGATCAGTGCATGCGCAATCACGTGATCAGTGCATGATCAGTCACGTGATAGTTGTGTGATCAGCAACGTGAACAGTGCATGCTCAGTCTCGTGATCAGGGCGTGCTACGTTTCTTGATTACTGTCTGCTCATCTGCTTGACAATTGCCAGCTGAGCTGCACGATTCCTGCCTGTCATCTGCTTGACAATTGCCAGCTGTGCTGCGTAATTCCTGCCTGCTCAGCTGCTTGATTATTGCCAGCTGAGCAGCATGATTCCTCACAGCTGAGTTCCATGATTATTGCCTGCTGACAGTTTGATTCGTGCCTACTCAGCTCTTTGTTTATTGCCTCCAGAGGCACATGATCAGTGTATGATAGCAAGCATGATCAGCGCATGATCAGTCACATGATTAGCGCCATTAATGTGATCAGTCCATGCTCAGTCACGGTATCAGTGCATGATCAGCCACGTGATCAGTGCATGATAGCCACGTGATCATTGCATGATAGCCAAGTGATCAGTGCATGATCAGCCAGGTGATCAGTGCATGATAGCTATGTGATCAGTTCATGATTAGTCACGTGATCTGTGCATGACCAGGCAGGTGATCAGTGTATGATGAGCCACGTGAACAGTGCATTATAGCCACGTGATCAGTGCATGATCAGTCACCTTATGGTTGTATGATGAGTCACGTGACCGGTACATGGTAGCTACATGATCATTGCATGTTCAGCCACGTGAGTAGTGCATGATAGCCATGTGATCAGTGCATGATCAGTCACGTAATCTGTGCATGACCAGGCACGTGAACAGTGCATGATCAGTCACGTAATCAGTGCATGATCAGTCACGTAATCTGTGCATGACCAGGCACGTGAACAGTGCATGATCAGTCACGTGACCAGTACATGGTAGCTACCTGATCATTGCATGATCAGCCACGTGAGCCGTGCATGATAGCCACGAGATCAGTGCATGATCATTCACGTGATCAGTGCATGATCAGTCACGTGAACAGTGCATGATAAGTCACCTGATCAGTGCATGATCAATTACATGATCAATGCATTATTACTCACGTGACAAGTACATGGTAGCTACGTGATCATTGCATGATCAGCCACGTTAGCAGTGCATGATAGCCACGTGATCAGTGCATGATCAGTTTCGGGAGCAGAGTATGATCAGCCACTTGATCAGTGCATGATAGCCACGTGATCAATGCATGATCTGTCACATGATCAGTGCATGACCAGTCACGTGAACAGTGCATGTTAAGTCACCTGATCACTGCATGATCAACCACGTGATCAGTGCACGATAGCCAGGTAATGAGTGCATGATAGCCAGATGATCAGTGCATTATCAGTCATGTGATCAGTGCATTATCAGTCACGTGATCAGTGTATGATCAGCCAAGTAATCAGTGCATGATAGCCAACTGATCAGTGGATGATCAGTCACGTGATCATTGCATGATCAGTCACGTGATCAGTGCATGATCATTTATGTGATCAGTGCATGATCAGTCATGTGACCAGTACATGGTAGCTGCGTGATCATTGCGTGATCAGCCACATGAGGAGTGCATGATAGCCACGTGATCAGTACATGGTCAGCCACGTGATCAGTGCATGATCAGTCACGTGATCAGTGCATGATCAATTATGTGATCAGTGCATGATCAGGCACGTGATCAGTTCATGATCAGTCACGTGATCAGTGCTTGATCAGTCATGTGACCAGTACATGGTAGCTGCGTGATCATTGCATGATCAGCCAGGTAAGCAGTGCATGATAGCCACGTGATCAGTGCATGTTCAGCCAGGTGATCAGTGCATGATCAGTCACGTGATCAGTGCATGATCAGTCACATGACCAGTACATGGTAGCTTCGTGATCATTGCATGATCAGGCACGTGATCAGTGCATGATATTCACGTGATCAGTGCATGATAGCCACGTGATCACTTCACGAGTAGTCACGTGATCTGTGCCTGACCAGGCACGTGATCAGTGTAAGATCGGCCATGTTATCAGTGCATGATAGCCGCATGATCAGTGCATTATCAGTAATGTGAACAGTGCATGATAAGTCACGTGATCAGTGTATGATCAGCCATGTGATCAGTGCATGATCAATTACGTGATCAGTGCATGATCAGTCACGTGACCAGTACATGGTAGCTATATGATCATTGTATTATCAGCCACGTTAGCAGAGCATGATAGCCATGTGATCAGTGCATGATCAATCACGTGATCCGGGCATGATCTGTCACGTGATCAATGCATGATCAATTATGTTACCATTGGATGATCAGTCACGTGACCAGTACATGTTAGCTTCGTGATCATTGCAGGATCAGCCACGTGAGCACTGCATGATAGACAGGTAATCAGTGCATGATCAGCTACATGAGCAGTGTATGATCAGCCACGTGATCAGTGCATGATCAGACACGTGAACAGTGTATGATCATCCACGTGATCAGTACATGATACCTACGTGATCAGTTCATAATTAGTCACGTGATCTGTGCATGACAGGAATGTAAACAGTGCATGAAATTCACTTGATCAGTGAATTATAGCCACGTGATCAGTTCATGATTAGTCACGTGATCTGTGCATGACCTGGCACGAGAACAGTGTATGATCCGCCACGTGATCAGTGCATTATATCCACGTGATCAGTGCATGATCAGTCACGTGAACAGTGTATGATCATTTACGTGATCTGTGCATGATGAGTCACGTGATCAGTATATGATAGCCACGTGATCATTGCATGATAGCTACGTGATCAGTTCATGATTAGGCACGTGGTCTGTGCATGACCAGGCAGGTGATCAGTGTATGATCAGCCACGCGAACAGTGCATCATAGCCACGTGATCAGTGCATACAGTTAGGTGATCAGTGCATGCGCAATCACGTGATCAGTGCATGAGAGCCACATAATCAGTGCATGATCAGTCACGTGATAGTTGTGTGATCAGCAACGTGAACAGTGCATGCTCAGTCTCGTGATCAGGGCGTGCTACGTTTCTTGATTACTGTCTGCTCATCTGCTTGACAATTGCCAGCTGAGCTGCACGATTCCTGCCTGTCATCTGCTTGACAATTGCCAGCTGTGCTGCGTAATTCCTGCCTGCTCAGCTGCTTGATTATTGCCAGCTGAGCAGCATGATTCCTCACAGCTGAGTTCCATGATTATTGCCTGCTGACAGTTTGATTCGTGCCTACTCAGCTCTTTGTTTATTGCCTCCAGAGGCACATGATCAGTGTATGATAGCAAGCATGATCAGCGCATGATCAGTCACATGATTAGCGCCATTAATGTGATCAGTCCATGCTCAGTCATGGTATCAGTGCATGATCAGCCACGTGATCAGTGCATGATAGCCACGTGATCATTGCATGATAGCCAAGTGATCAGTGAATGATCAGCCAGGTGATCAGTGCATGATAGCTATGTGATCAGTTCATGATTAGTCACGTGATCTGTGCATGACCAGGCAGGTGATCAGTGTATGATGAGCCACGTGAACAGTGCATTATAGCCACGTGATCAGTGCATGATCAGTCACCTTATGGTTGTATGATGAGTCACGTGACCGGTACATGGTAGCTACATGATCATTGCATGTTCAGCCACGTGAGTAGTGCATGATAGCCATGTGATCAGTGCATGATCAGTCACGTAATCAGTGCATGATCAGTCACGTAATCTGTGCATGACCAGGCACGTGAACAGTGCATGATCAGTCACGTAATCAGTGCATGATCAGTCACGTAATCTGTGCATGACCAGGCACGTGAACAGTGCATGATCAGTCACGTGACCAGTACATGGTAGCTACGTGATCATTGCATGATCAGCCACGTGAGCCGTGCATGATAGCCACGAGATCAGTGCATGATCATTCACGTGATCAGTGCATGATCAGTCACGTGAACAGTGCATGATAAGTCACCTGATCAGTGCATGATCAATTACATGATCAATGCATTATTACTCACGTGACAAGTACATGGTAGCTACGTGATCATTGCATGATCAGCCACGTTAGCAGTGCATGATAGCCACGTGATCAGTGCATGATCAGTTTCGGGAGCAGAGTATGATCAGCCACTTGATCAGTGCATGATAGCCACGTGATCAATGCATGATCTGTCACATGATCAGTGCATGACCAGTCACGTGAACAGTGCATGATAAGTCACCTGATCAGGGCATGATCAATTACGTGATCAGTGCATGATCAGTCACGTGACCAGTATATGGTAGCTACGTGATTATTGCATGACGAGCCACGTGAGCAGTGCATGATAGCCAAGTGATGTGTGCATGATCAGTTTCGTGAGCAGAGTATGATCAGCCACGTGATCAGTGCATGATTGCCACGTGATCAATGCATGATCAGTTATGTGAACAGTGCATGATCATTTACGTGATTAGTGCATGAGCAGTCACGTGACCAGTACATGGTAGCTGCGTGATCATTGCATGATCAGCCACGTAAGCAGTGCATGATAGCCACGTGATCAGTGCATGATAGCCACGTGAGCAGTGCATTATAGCCACGAGATCAGTGCATGATCAGCCATGTGATCAGTGCATGATCAGTCAAGTGATCAGTGCATGATCAGCCACGTGATCAGTGCATGACCAGTCACGTGATCAGTGTATGACCAGCCAGGTGATCAGTGCATGATAGCCACGTGATCAGTGCATGATCAGTCACGTGATCAGTGCATGATCAGTCAACTGACCAGAGAATGATCAGCCAAGTGATCAGTGCATGTTCAGCCACATGATCAGTGCATGATCAATTTCATGATCAGTGCATGATCAGCCACGTGATCAGTGCATGATCAGTCACGTGAACAGTGCATGATAAGTCACCTGATCAGGGCATGATCAATTACGTGTTCAGTGCATGATCAGTCACGTGACCAGTACATGGTAGCTACGTGAACATTGCATGATCAGCCACGTCAGCAGTGCATGATAGCCACATGATCAGTGCATGATCAGTTTCAGGAGCAGAGTATGATCAGCCACTTGATCAGTGCACGATAGCCACGTGATCATTGCATGATCTGTCACATGATCAGTGTATGATCATCCACGTGATCAGTGCATGGGCAGTCATGTGATCAGTGCATGATATAGACGTGATCAGTGCATGATCAGTCACGTGATCAGTGTATGATAGCCACGTGATTAGTGCATGACCAGTCACCTGATGTGTGTATGATCAGTCACGTGACCGGTAAATGGTAGCTACATGATCATTGTATGATCAGCCACGTGAGTAGTGCATGATAGCCAAGTGATCAGTGCATGATCATTCACGTGATCAGTGCATGATCAGTCATGTGACCAGTACATGGTAGCCGAGTAAACATTGCATGATCAGCCACGGGAGCAGAGCATGATAGCCACGTGATCAGTGCATGATCAGTCACGTGACCAGTACATGGTTGCTATGTGATCATTGCATGATCAGCCACGTGAGCAGAGCATGATAGCCACGTGATCAGTGCATGATCAGTCACGTAATCAGTGCATGATCAGTCATGTGACCAGTACATGGTAGCTGCATGATCATTGCATGATCAGCCACGTGAGCAGTGCATTATAGCCACGAGATCAGTGCATGATCAGCCACGTGATCAGTGCATGATCAGTCACGTGATCAGTGCATGATCAGCCACGTGACCAGTGCATGACCAGTCACGTGATCAGTGTATGACCAGCCAGGTGATCAGTGCATGATAGCCACGTGATCAGTGCATGATCAGTCACGTGATCAGTGCATGATCAACCACGTGACCAGTGCATGACCAGTCACGTGATCAGTGTATGACCAGCCAGGTGATCAGTGCATGATAGCCACGTGATCAGTGCATGATCAGTCACGTGATCAGTGCATGATCAGTCAACTGACCAGAGTATGATCAGCCAAGTGATCAGTGCATGATCAGCCACATGATCAGTGCACGATCAATTACATGATCAGTGCATGATCAGCCACGTGATCAGTGCATGATCAGTCACGTGAACAGTGCATGATAAGTCACCTGATCAGGGCATGATCAATTACGTGATCAGTGCATGATCAGTCACGTGACCAGCATATGGTAGCTACGTGAATATTGCATGACGAGCCACGTGAGCAGTGCATGATAGCCAAGTGATGTGTGCATGATCAGTTTCGTGAGCAGAGTATGATCAGCCACGTGATCAGTGCATGATTGCCACGTGATCAATGCATGATCAGTTATGTGAACAGTGCATGATCATTTACGTGATCAGTGCATGATCAGTCACGTGACCAGTACATGGTAGCTGCGTGATCATTGCATGATCAGCCACGTAAGCAGTGCATGTTAGCCACCGGATCAGTGCATGATAGTCACGTGATCAGTGCATAATCAGTCAAGTGATACATGTGTGATCAGCCACGTGACCAGTGCATGACCAGTCACGTGATCAGTGTATGACCAGCCAAGTGATCAGTGCATGAGAGCCACGTGATCAGTGCATGATCAGTCACGTGATCAGTGCATGATCAGTCAAGTGACAAGTGTATGATCAGCCAAGTGATCAGTGCATGATCAGCGACATGATCAGTACATGATCAATTACGTGATCAGTGCATGATCAGCCACGTGATCAGTGCATGATCACTCACGTGAACAGTGCATGATAAGTCACCTGATCAGTGCATGATCAATTACGTGATCAATGCATGATCAGTCAAGTGACCAGTACATGGTAGCTATGTGAACATTGCATGATCAGCTACGTCAGCAGTGCATGATAGCCACATGATCAGTGCATGATCAGTTTCAGGAGCAGAGTATGATCAGCCAATTGATCAGTGCATGATAGCCACGTGATCATTGCATGATCTGTCACATGATCAGTGTATGATCATCCACGTGATCAGTGAATGGGCAGTCATGTGATCAGTGCATGATATAGACGTGATCAGTGCATGATCAGTCTCGTGATCAGTGCATGATAGCCACGTGATTAGTACATGACCAGTCACCTGATGTGTGTATGATCAGTCACGTGACCGGTACATGGTAGCTACATGATCATTGTATGATCAGCTATGTGAGTAGTGCATGATAGCCAAGTGATCAGTGCATGATCAGTCACGTGATCAGTGCATGATCAGTCATGTGACCAATACATGGTAGCCGAGTGATCATTGCATGATCAGCCACGTGAGCACTGCGTGATAGCCACGTGATCAGTGCATGATCAGTTTGGGGAGCAGAGTATGATCAGCCACTTGATCAGTGCATGATAGCTACGTGATCACTGCATGATCTGTCACATGATCAGTGTATGATCATCCACGTGATCAGTGCATTGGCAGTCATGTGATCAGTGCATGATATAGACATAATCAGTGCATGATCTGTCTCGTGATCAGTGTATGATCAACCACGTGGTCAGTGCCCGATAGCCAGGTAATGAGTGCATGATAGCCAGATGATCAGTGCATTATCAGTCATGTGATCAGTGCATTATCAGTCACGTGATCAGTGTATGAACAGCCGAGTGATCAGTGCATGATAGCCAACTGATCAGTGGATGATCAGTCACGTGAAAATTGCATGATCAGCCACGTGATCAGTGCATGATCAGTCACGTGATCAGTGCATGATCAGTCATGTGACCAGTACATGGTAGCTGCGTGATCATTGCATGATCAGCCACGTGAGCAGTGCATGATAGCCACGTGATTAGTGCATGATATTCACGTGATCAGTGCATGATCAGTCACGTGATACATGTGTGATCAGCCACGTGATCAGTGCATGATCAGTCAAGTGATAGGTGCGTGAACAGTCACGTGATCAGTGCATGATTAGTCACGTGATCAGTGCAGGATCAATTATGTGTTCAGTGCATGATCAGTCATGTGACCAGTACATGGTTGCTACATGATCATTGCATGATCAGCCACGTGAGCAGAGCATGATAGCCACGTGATCAGTGCATGATTGTCACGTGATCAGTACATGATCAGTCACGTGAACAGTGCATGATCATTTACGTGATCTGTGCATGATCAGTCACGTGACCAGTATATGGTAGCTACGTGATTATTGCATGACGAGGCACGTGAGCAGTGCATGATAGCCAAGTGATGTGTGCATGATCAGTTTCGTGAGCAGAGTATGATCAGCCACGTGATCAGTGCATGATTGCCACGTGATCAATGCATGATCAGTTACGTGAACAGTGCATGATCATTTCCGTGATCAGTGCATGATCAGTCACGTGACAGGTGTGTGATCAGCCACGTGAACAGTGCATTTCAGCCACGTGATCAGTGCATGATAGCCACGTGATCAGTGCATGGTCAGACACGTGAACAGTGTATGATCAGCCACGTGATCAGTGCATGATATCCAAGTGATCAGTGCATGATGAATCACGTGATCAGTGTATGATCAGCCAGGTGAACACTGCATGCTCAGTCACGTGATCAGGGCCTGCTGAGCTGCGTGATTACTGTCTGCTCATCTGCTTGACAATTGCCAGCTGAGCTGCACGATTCCTGCCTGTCATCTGCTTGACAATTGCCAGCTGTGCTGCGTAATTCCTGCCTGCTCAGCTGCTTGATTAGTGCCAGCTGAGCAGCAGGATTCCTCAGAGCTGAGTTCCATGATTATTGCCTCCTGACTGTTTGATTCGTGCCTACTCAGATCTTTGTTTATTGCCTCCAGAGGCACATGATCAGTGTATGATAGCAAACATGATCAGCGCATGATCAGTCACATGATCAGCGCCATTAAGTAACGTGAACACTGCATGATAGTCATGTGATCAGTCCATGCTCAGTCACGGTATCAGTGCATGATCAACCACGTGATCAGTGCATGATAGCCACGTGATCATTGCATGATAGCCACGTGATCAGTGCATGATTAGCCAGGTGATTAGTGCATGATAGGTACGTGATCAGTTCATGATTAGTCACGTGATTTGTGCATGACCAGGCAGGTGGTCAGTGTACCATCATCCACGTGAACAGTGAATGATAGCCACGTGATCAGTGCATGATCAGTCACCTGATGGGGGTATGATCAGTCACGTGACCGGTACATGGTAGCTACATGATTATTGCATGATCAGCCACGTGAGTAGTGCATGATAGCCAGGTGATCAGTGCATGATCAGACACGTGATCAGTGCATGATCAGCCACGTGATCATTGCATGACCAGTCACGTGATCAGTGTATGACCAGCCAAGTGATCAGTGCATGAGAGCCACGTGATCAGTGCATGATCAGTCACGTGATCAGTGCATGATCAGTCAAGTGACGAGAGTATGAACAGCCAAGTGATCAGTGCATGATCAGCCACATGATCAGTGCATGATCAATTACGTGATCAGTGCATGATCAGCCACGTGATCAGTGCATGATCAGTCACGTGAACAGTGCATGATAAGTCACCTGATCAGGGCATGATCAATTACGTGATCAGTGCATGATCAGTCACGTGACCAGTATATGGTAGCTACGTGATTATTGCATGACGAGCCACGTGAGCAGTGCATGATAGCCAAGTGAAGTGTGCATGATCAGTTTCGTGAGCAGAGTATGATCAGCCACGTGATCAGTGCATGATTGCCACGTGATCAATGCATGATCAATTATGTGAACAGTGCATGATCATTTACGTGATTAGTGCATGAGCAGTCACGTGACCAGTACATGGTAGCTGCGTGATCATTGCATGATCAGCCACGTAAGCAGTGCATGATAGCCACGTGATCAGTGCATGATAGCCACGTGAGCAGTGCATTATAGCCACGAGATCAGTGCATGATCAGCCATGTGATCAGTGCATGATCAGTCAAGTGATCAGTGCATGATCAGCCACGTGATCAGTGCATGACCAGTCACGTGATCAGTGTATGACCAGCCAGGTGATCAGTGCATGATAGCCACGTGATCAGTGCATGATCAGTCACGTGATCAGTGCATGATCAGTCAACTGACCAGAGAATGATCAGCCAAGTGATCAGTGCATGTTCAGCCACATGATCAGTGCATGATCAATTTCATGATCAGTGCATGATCAGCCACGTGATCAGTGCATGATCAGTCACGTGAACAGTGCATGATAAGTCACCTGATCAGGGCATGATCAATTACGTGTTCAGTGCATGATCAGTCACGTGACCAGTACATGGTAGCTACGTGAACATTGCATGATCAGCCACGTCAGCAGTGCATGATAGCCACATGATCAGTGCATGATCAGTTTCAGGAGCAGAGTATGATCAGCCACTTGATCAGTGCACGATAGCCACGTGATCATTGCATGATCTGTCACATGATCAGTGTATGATCATCCACGTGATCAGTGCATGGGCAGTCATGAGATCAGTGCATGATATAGACGTGATCAGTGCATGATCAGTCACGTGATCAGTGTATGATAGCCACGTGATTAGTGCATGACCAGTCACCTGATGTGTGTATGATCAGTCACGTGACCGGTAAATGGTAGCTACATGATCATTGTATGATCAGCCACGTGAGTAGTGCATGATAGCCAAGTGATCAGTGCATGATCAGTCATGTGACCAGTACATGGTAGCCGAGTAAACATTGCATGATCAGCCACGTGAGCAGTGCATAATAGCCACGTGATCAGTGCATGATCAGCCACGTGATCAGTGCCTGACCAGGCACATGAGCATTGTATGACCAGCCAAGTGATCAGTGCATGATAGCCACGTGATCAGTGCATGATCAGTCACGTGATCAGTGCATGATCAGTCATGTGACCACTACATGGTAGCTGCGAGATCATTGCATGATCAGCCACGTAAGCAGTGCATGATAGCCACGTGATCAGTGCATGATAGCCACGTGATTAGTGCATGATAGTCACATAATCAGTGCATGATCAGTCACGCGATACTTGTTTGATCAGCCACGTGATCAGTGCATGATCAGTCAAGTGATAGATGCGTGAACATTCACGTGACCAGTGCATGATGAGCCACGTGATCAGTGCAGGATGAATTACGTGTTCAGTGCATGATCAGTCACGTGACCAGTACATGGTTGCTACGTGATCATTGCATGATCAGCCACGTGAGCAGAGCATGATAACCACGTGATCAGTGCATGATCAGTCAAGTAATCAGTGCATGATCAGTCATGTGACCAGTACATGGTAGCTGCGTGATCATTGCATGATCAGCCACGTGAGCAGTGCATGATAGCCACGTGATTAGTGCATGATATTCACGTGATCAGTGCATGATCAGTCACGTGATACATGTGTGATCAGCCACGTGATCAGTGCATGATCAGTCAAGTGATAGGTGCGTGAACAGTCACGTGATCAGTGCATGATCAGTCACGTGATCAGTGCATTATCAGCCACGTGACCAGTGCATGATATTCACGTGATCAGTGCATGATCAGTCACGTTATACATGTGTGATCAGCCACGTGATCAGTGCATGATCAGTCAAGTGATAGGTGCGTGAACAGTCACGTGATCAGTGCATGATCAGTCACGTGATCAGTGCATGATCAGCCACGTGACCAGTGCATGACCAGTCACGTAATCAGTGTACGACCAGCCAGGTGATCAGTGCATGAGAGCCACGTGATCAGTGCATGATCAGTCACGTGATCAGTGCATGATCAGTCAACTGACGAGAGTATGATCAGCCAAGTTATCAGTGCATGATCAGCCACATGATCAGTGCATGATCAATTACGTGATCAGTGCATGATCAGCCACGTGATCAGTGCATGATCAGTCACGTGAACAGTGCATGATAAGTCACCTGATCAGGGCATGATCAATTACGTGATCAGTGCATGATCAGTCACGTGACCAGTATATGGTAGCTACGTGATTATTGCATGACGAGGCACGTGAGCAGTGCATGATAGCCAAGTGAGGTGTGCATGATCAGTTTCGTGAGCAGAGTATGATCAGCCACGTGATCAGTGCATGATCAGTCAAGTGATAGGTGCGTGAACAGTCACGTGATCAGTGCATGATGAGCCACGTGATCAGTGCAGGATGAATTACGTGTTCAGTGCATGATCAGTCACGTGACCAGTACATGGTTGCTATGTGATCATTGTATGATCAGCCACGTGAGCAGAGCATGATAGCCACGTGATCAGTGCATGATCAGTCACGTAATCAGTGCATGATCAGTCATGTGACCAGTACATGGTAGCTGCGTGATCATTGCATGATCAGCCACGTGAGCAGTGCATTATAGCCACGAGATCAGTGCATGATCAGCCACGTGATCAGTGCATGATCAGTCACGTGATCAGTGCATGATCAGCCACGTGACCAGTGCATGACCAGTCACGTGATCAGTGTATGACCGGCCAGGTATTCAGTGCATGATAGCCACGTGATCAGTGCATGATCAGTCACGTGATCAGTGCATGATCAACCACGTGACCAGTGCATGACCAGTCACGTGATCAGTGTATGACCAGCCAGGTGATCAGTGCATGATAGCCACGTGATCAGTGCATGATCAGTCACGTGATCAGTGCATGATAAGTCAACTGACCAGAGTATGATCAGCCAAGTGATCAGTGCATGATCAGCCACATGATCAGTGCACGATCAATTACATGATCAGTGCATGATCAGCCACGTGATCAGTGCATGATCAGTCACGTGAACAGTGCATGATAAGTCACCTGATCAGGGCATGATCAATTACGTGATCAGTGCATGATCAGTCACGTGACCAGCATATGGTAGCTACGTGATTATTGCATGACGAGCCACGTGAGCAGTGCATGATAGCCAAGTGATGTGTGCATGATCAGTTTCATTAGCAGAGTATGATCAGCCACGTGATCAGTGCATGATTGCCACGTGATCAATGCATGATCAGTTATGTGAACAGTGCATGATCATTTACATGATCAGTGCATGATCAGTCACGTGACCAGTACATGGTAGCTGCGTGATCATTGAATGATCAGCCACGTAAGCAGTGCATGTTAGCCACCTGATCAGTGCATGATAGCCACGTGATCTGTGCATGATAGCCACGTGATTAGTGCATGATAGTCACGTGATCAGTGCATGATCAGTCAAGTGATACATGTGTGATCAGCCACGTGACCAGTGCATGACCAGTCACGTGATCAGTGTATGACCAGCCAAGTGATCAGTGCATGAGAGCCACGTGATCAGTGCATGATCAGTCACGTGATCAGTGCATGATCAGTCAAGTGACAAGTGTATGATCAGCCAAGTGATCAGTGCATGATCAGCGACATGATCAGTGCATGATCAATTACGTGATCAGTGCATGATCAGCCACGTGATCAGTGCATGATCACTCACGTGAACAGTGCATGATAAGTCACCTGATCAGTGCATGATCAATTACGTGATCAATGCATGATCAGTCAAGTGACCAGTACATGGTAGCTATGTGAACATTGCATGATCAGCCACGTCAGCAGTGCATGATAGCCACATGATCAGTGCATGATCAGTTTCAGGAGCAGAGTATGATCAGCCACTTGATCAGTGCATGATAGCCACGTGATCATTGCATGATCTGTCACATGATCAGTGTATGATCATCCACGTGATCAGTGAATGGGCAGTCATGTGATCAGTGCATGATATAGACGTGATCAGTGCATGATCAGTCTCGTGATCAGTGCATGATAGCCACGTGATTAGTACATGACCAGTCACCTGATGTGTGTATGATCAGTCACGTGACCGGTACATGGTAGCTACATGATCATTGTATGATCAGCTATGTGAGTAGTGCATGATAGCCAAGTGATCAGTGCATGATCAGTCACGTGATCAGTGCATGATCAGTCATGTGACCCAGACATGGTAGCCGAGTGATCATTGCATGATCAGCCACGTGAGCACTGCATGATAGCCACGTGATCAGTGCATGATCAGTTTCGGGAGCAGAGTATGATTAGCCACTTGATCAGTGCATGATAGCTACGTGATCACTGCATGATCTGTCACATGATCAGTGTATGATCATCCACGTGATCAGTGCATTGGCAGTCATGTGATCAGTGCATGATATAGACATAATCAGTGCATGATCTGTCTCGTGATCAGTGTATGATCAACCACGTGGTCAGTGCCCGATAGCCAGGTAATGAGTGCATGATAGCCAGATGATCAGTGCATTATCAGTCATGTGATCAGTGCATTATCAGTCACGTGATCAGTGTATGAACAGCCGAGTGATCAGTGCATGATAGCCAACTGATCAGTGGATGATCAGACACGTGATAATTGCATGATCAGTCACGTGATCAGTGCATGATCAATTATGTGATCAGTGCATGATCAGTCATGTGACCAGTACATGTTAGCTGGGTGACCATTGCGTGATCAGCCACGTGAGCAGTGCATGATAGCCAACTGATCAGTGCATGATCAGCCACGTGATCAGTGCATGATCAGTCACGTGATCAGTGCATGATCAGTCATGTGACCAGTACATGGTAGCTGCGTGATCATTGCATGATCAGCCTTGTAAGCAGTGCATGATAGCCACGTGATCAGTGCATGAGAGCCACGTGATCAGTGCATGATAGACACGTGATCAGTGCATGATAGCCACGTGATTAGTGCATGATAGTCACGTGATAAGTGCATGATCAGTCACGTGATACATGTGTGATCAGCCACGTGATCAGTGCATGATCAGTCAAGTGATAGGTGCGTGAACAGTCACGTGATCAGTGCATGATTAGCCACGTGATCAGTGCAGGATCAATTATGTGTTCAGTGCATGATCAGTCACGTGACCAGTACATGGTTGCTACATGATCATTGCATGATCAGCCACGTGAGCAGAGCATGATAGCCACGTGATCAGTGCATGATTGCCACGTGATCAATGCATGATCAGTCACGTGAACAGTGCATGATCATTTACGTGATCAGTGCATGATCAGTCACGTGACAGGTGTGTGATCAGCCACGTGAACAGTGCATTTCAGCCACGTGATCAGTGCATGATAGCCACGTGATCAGTGCATGATCAGTTACGTGAGCAGTGTATGATCAGCCATGTGATCAGTGCATGGTCAGACACGTGAACAGTGTATGATCAGCCACGTGATCAGTGCATGATATCCAAGTGATCAGTGCATGATGAATCACGTGATCAGTGTATGATCAGCCAGGTGAACACTGCATGCTCAGTCACGTGATCAGGGCCTGCTGAGCTGCGTGATTACTGCCTGCTCATCTGCTTGACAATTGCCAGCTGAGCTGCACGATTCCTGCCTGTCATCTGCTTGACAATTGCCAGCTGTGCTGCGTAATTCCTGCCTGCTCAGCTGCTTGATTAGTGCCAGCTGAGCAGCAGGATTCCTCAGAGCTGAGTTCCATGATTATTGCCTCCTGACTGTTTGATTCGTGCCTACTCAGATCTTTGTTTATTGCCTCCAGAGGCACATGATCAGTGTATGATAGCAAACATGATCAGCGCATGATCAGTCACATGATCAGCGCCATTAAGTCACGTGAACACTGCATGATAGTCATGTGATCAGTCCATGCTCAGTCACGGTATCAGTGCATGATCAGCCACGTGATCAGTGCATGATACCACGTGATCATTGCATGATAGCCACATGATCAGTGCATGATTAGCCAGGTGATTATTGCATGATAGGTACGTGATCAGTTCATGATTAGTCACGTGATTTGTGCATGACCAGGCAGGTGGTCAGTGTACCATCATCCACGTGAACAGTGAATGATAGCCACGTGATCAGTGCATGATCAGTCACCTGATGGGGGTATGATCAGTCACGTGACCGGTACATGGTAGCTACATGATTATTGCATGATCAGCCACGTGAGCAGTGCATGTTAGCCAAGTGATGTGTGCATGATCAGTTTCGTGAGCAGAGTATGATCAGCCACGTGATAAGTGCATGATTGCCACGTGATCAATGCATGATCAGTTATGTTTACAGTGCATGATCATTTACGTGATTAGTGCATGAGCAGTCACGTGACCAGTACATGGTAGCTGCGTGATCATTGCATGATCAGCCACGTAAGCAGTGCATGATAGCCACGTGATCAGTGCATGATAGCCACGTGATCAGTGCATTATAGCCACGTGATTAGTGCATGATAGTCACATGATCAGTGCATGATCAGTCACGAGATACATGTTTGATCAGCCACGTGATCAGTGCATGATTGCCACGTGATCAATGCATGATCAGTTACGTGAACAGTGCATGATCATTTACGTGATCAGTGCATGATCAGTCACGTGACAGGTGTGTGATCAGCCACGTGAACAGTGCATGCTCAGTCACGGGATCAGGGCCTGCTGAGCTGCGTGATTACTGTCTGCTCATCTGCTTGACAATTGCCAGCTGAGCTGCACGATTTCTGCCTGTCATCTGCTTGACAATTGCCAGCTGTGCTGCGTAAGTCCTGCCTGCTCAGCTGCTTGATTATTGCCAGCTGAGCAGCATGATTCCTCACAGCTGAGTTCCATGATTATTGCCTGCTGACTGTTTGATTCGTGCCTACTCAGCTCTTTGTTTATTGCCTCCAGAGGCACATGATCAGTGTATGATAGCAAACATGATCAGCGCATGATCAGTCACATGATCAGCGCCATTAAGTCACGTGAACACTGCATGATAGTCATGTGATCAGTCCATGCTCAGTCACGGTATCAGTGCATGATCAGCCACGTGATCAGTGCATGATAGCCACGTGATCATTGCATGATAGCCACGTGATCAGTACATGATTAGTCACGTGATTTGTGCATGACCAGGCAGGTGGTCAGTGTACCATCATCCACGTGAACAGTGAATGATAGCCACGTGATAAATGCATGATTTGTAACTTGATGGGTGTATGATCAGTCACGTGAGTAGTGCATGATAGCCAGGTGATCAGTGCATGATCAGTCACGTAATCAGTGCATGATCAGTCATGTGACCAGTACATGGTAGCTGCGTGATCATTGCATGATCAGCCACGTGAGCAGTGCATTATAGCCACGAGATCAGTGCATGATCAGCCATGTGATCAGTGCATGATCAGTCAAGTGATCAGTGCATGATCAGCCACGTGATCAGTGCATGACCAGTCACGTGATCAGTGTATGACCAGCCAGGTGATCAGTGCATGATAGCCACGTGATCAGTGCATGATCAGTCACGTGATCAGTGCATGATCAGTCAACTGACCAGAGAATGATCAGCCAAGTGATCAGTGCATGTTCAGCCACATGATCAGTGCATGATCAATTTCATGATCAGTGCATGATCAGCCACGTGATCAGTGCATGATCAGTCACGTGAACAGTGCATGATAAGTCACCTGATCAGGGCATGATCAATTACGTGTTCAGTGCATGATCAGTCACGTGACCAGTACATGGTAGCTACGTGAACATTGCATGATCAGCCACGTCAGCAGTGCATGATAGCCACATGATCAGTGCATGATCAGTTTCAGGAGCAGAGTATGATCAGCCACTTGATCAGTGCACGATAGCCACGTGATCATTGCATGATCTGTCACATGATCAGTGTATGATCATCCACGTGATCAGTGCATGGGCAGTCATGTGATCAGTGCATGATATAGACGTGATCAGTGCATGATCAGTCTCGTGATCAGTGTATGATAGCCACGTGATTAGTGCATGACCAGTCACCTGATGTGTGTATGATCAGTCACGTGACCGGTAAATGGTAGCTACATGATCATTGTATGATCAGCCACGTGAGTAGTGCATGATAGCCAAGTGATCAGTGCATGATCATTCACGTGATCAGTGCATGATCAGTCATGTGACCAGTACATGGTAGCCGAGTAAACATTGCATGATCAGCCACGTGAGCAGTGCATGATCAGCCACGTGATCAGTGACTGACCAGGCACATGATCATTGTATGACCAGCCAAGTGATCAGTGCATGATAGCCACGTGATCAGTGCATGATCAGTCACGTGATCAGTGCATGATCAGTCAAGTGACCAGTGTATGATCAGCCACGTGATCAGTGCATGATCAGTCACGTGAACAGTGCATGATAAGTCACCTGATCAGTGCATGATCAATTACGTGATCAGTGCATGATCAGTCACGTGACCAGTACATGGTAGCTACGTGATCATTGAATGATCAGCCACGTGAGCAGTGCATGATAGCCACGTGATCAGTGCATGATCAGTTTCGGGAGCAGAGTGTGATCAGCCACTTGATCAGTGCATGATAGCCACGTGATCACTGCATGATCTGTCACATGATCAGTGTATGATCATCCACGTGATCAGTGCATGGGCAGTCATGTGATCAGTGCATGATATAGACGTAATCAGTGCATGATCAGACTCCTGATCAGTGTATGATCAACCACGTGATCAGTGCACGATAGCCAGGTAATGAGTGCATGATAGCCAGATGATCAGTGCATTATCAGTCATGTGATCAGTGCATTATCAGTCACGTGATCAGTGTATGTTCAGCCAAGTAATCAGTGCATGATAGCCAACTGATCAGTGGATGATCAGTCACGTGATCATTGCATGATCAGTCACATGATCAGTGCATGATCAATTATGTGATCAGTGCATGATCAGTCATGTGACCAGTACATGGTAGCTGCGTGATCATTGCGTGATCAGCCACGTGAGGAGTGCATGATAGCCACGTGATCAGTACATGGTCAGCCACGTGATCAGTGCATGATCAGTCACGTGATCATTGCATGATCAATTATGTGATCAGTGCATGATCAGGCACGTGATCAGTTCATGATCAGTCACGTGATCAGTGCTTGATCAGTCATGTGACCAGTACATGGTAGCTGCGTGATCATTGCATGATCAGCCAGGTAAGCAGTGCATGATAGCCACGTGATCAATGCATGTTCAGCCAGGTGATCAGTGCATGATCAGTCACGTGATCAGTGCATGATCAGTCACGTGACCAGTACATGGTAGCTTCGTGATCATTGCATGATCAGGCACGTGATCAGTGCATGATATTCACGTGATCAGTGCATGATAGCCACGTGATCACTTCACGAGTAGTCACGTGATCTGTGCCTGACCAGGCACGTGATCAGTGTAAGATCGGCCATGTTATCAGTGCATGATAGCCGCGTGATCAGTGCATTATCAGTAATGTGAACAGTGCATGATAAGTCACGTGATCAGTGTATGATCAGCCATGTGATCAGTGCATGATCAATTACGTGATCAGTGCATGATCAGTCACGTGACCAGTACATGGTAGCTATATGATCATTGTATTATCAGCCACGTTAGCAGAGCATGATAGCCATGTGATCAGTGCATGATCAATCACGTGATCCGGGCATGATCTGTCACGTGATCAATGCATGATCAATTATGTTACCATTGGATGATCAGTCACGTGACCAGTACATGTTAGCTTCGTGATCATTGCAGGATCAGCCACGTGAGCACTGCATGATAGACAGGTAATCAGTGCATGATCAGCTACATGAGCAGTGTATGATCAGCCACGTGATCAGTGCATGATCAGACACGTGAACAGTGTATGATCATCCACGTGATCAGTACATGATACCTACGTGATCAGTTCATAATTAGTCACGTGATCTGTGCATGACAGGAATGTAAACAGTGCATGAAATTCACTTGATCAGTGAATTATAGCCACGTGATCAGTTCATGATTAGTCACGTGATCTGTGCATGACCTGGCACGAGAACAGTGTATGATCCGCCACGTGATCAGTGCATTATATCCACGTGATCAGTGCATGATCAGTCACGTGAACAGTGTATGATCATTTACGTGATCTGTGCATGATGAGTCACGTGATCAGTATATGATAGCCACGTGATCATTGCATGATAGCTACGTGATCAGTTCATGATTAGGCACGTGGTCTGTGCATGACCAGGCAGGTGATCAGTGTATGATCAGCCACGCGAACAGTGCATCATAGCCACGTGATCAGTGCATACAGTTAGGTGATCAGTGCATGCGCAATCACGTGATCAGTGCATGAGAGCCACATAATCAGTGCATGATCAGTCACGTGATAGTTGTGTGATCAGCAACGTGAACAGTGCATGCTCAGTCTCGTGATCAGGGCGTGCTACGTTTCTTGATTACTGTCTGCTCATCTGCTTGACAATTGCCAGCTGAGCTGCACGATTCCTGCCTGTCATCTGCTTGACAATTGCCAGCTGTGCTGCGTAATTCCTGCCTGCTCAGCTGCTTGATTATTGCCAGCTGAGCAGCATGATTCCTCACAGCTGAGTTCCATGATTATTGCCTGCTGACAGTTTTGATTCGTGCCTACTCAGCTCTTTGTTTATTGCCTCCAGAGGCACATGATCAGTGTATTGATAGCAAGCATGATCAGCGCATGATCAGTCACATGATTAGCGCCATTAATGTGATCAGTCCATGCTCAGTCACGGTATCAGTGCATGATCAGCCACGTGATCAGTGCATGATAGCCACGTGATCATTGCATGATAGCCAAGTGATCAGTGCATGATCAGCCAGGTGATCAGTGCATGATAGCTATGTGATCAGTTCATGATTAGTCACGTGATCTGTGCATGACCAGGCAGGTGATCAGTGTATGATGAGGCCACGTGAACAGTGCATTATAGCCACGTGATCAGTGCATGATCAGTCACCTTATGGTTGTATGATGAGTCACCGTGACCGGTACATGGTAGCTACATGATCATTGCATGTTCAGCCACGTGAGTAGTGCATGATAGCCATGTGATCAGTGCATGATCAGTCACGTAATCTGTGCATGACCAGGCACGTGAACAGTGCATGATCAGTCACGTAATCAGTGCATGATCAGTCACGTAATCTGTGCAATGACCAGGCACGTGAACAGTGCATGATCAGTCACGTGACCAGTACATGGTAGCTACCTGATCATTGCATGATCAGCCACGTGAGCCGTGCATGATAGCCACGAGATCAGTGCATGATCATTCACGTGATCAGTGCATGATCAGTCACGTGAACAGTGCATGATAAGTCACCTGATCAGTGCATGATCAATTACATGATCAATGCATTATTACTCACGTGACAAGTACATGGTAGCTACGTGATCATTGCATGATCAGCCACGTTAGCAGTGCATGATAGCCACGTGATCAGTGCATGATCAGTTTCGGGAGCAGAGTATGATCAGCCACTTGATCAGTGCATGATAGCCACGTGATCAATGCATGATCTGTCACATGATCAGTGCATGACCAGTCACGTGAACAGTGCATGTTAAGTCACCTGATCACTGCATGATCAACCACGTGATCAGTGCACGATAGCCAGGTAATGAGTGCATGATAGCCAGATGATCAGTGCATTATCAGTCATGTGATCAGTGCATTATCAGTCACCGTGATCAGTGTATGATCAGCCAAGTAATCAGTGCATGATAGCCAACTGATCAGTGGATGATCAGTCACGTGATCATTGCCATGATCAGTCACGTGATCAGTGCATGATCAATTATGTGATCAGTGCATGATCAGTCATGTGACCAGTACATGGTAGCTGCGTGATCATTGCGTGATCAGCCACGTGAGGAGTGCATGATAGCCACGTGATCAGTACATGGTCAGCCCACGTGATCAGTGCATGATCAGTCACGTGATCAGTGCATGATCAATTATGTGATCAGTGCATGATCAGGCACGTGATCAGTTTCATGATCAGTCACGTGATCAGTGCTTGATCAGTCATGTGACCAGTACATGGTAGCTGCGTGATCATTGCATGATCAGCCAGGTAAGCAGTGCATGAGAGCCACGTGATCAGTGCATGTTCAGCCAGGTGATCAGTGCATGATCAGTCACGTGATCAGTGCATGATCAGTCACGTGACCAGTACATGGTAGCTTCGTGATCATTGCATGATCAGGCACGTGATCAGTGCATGATATTCACGTGATCAGTGCATGATAGCCACGTGATCACTTCACGAGTAGTCACGTGATCTGTGCCTGACCAGGCACGTGATCAGTGTAAGATCGGCCATGTTATCAGTGCATGATAGCCGCGTGATCAGTGCATTATCAGTAATGTGAACAGTGCATGATAAGTCACGTGATCAGTGTATGATCAGCCATGTGATCAGTGCATGATCAATTACGTGATCAGTGCATGATCAGTCACGTGACCAGTACATGGTAGCTATATGATCATTGTATTATCAGCCACGTTAGCAGAGCATGATAGCCATGTGATCAGTGCATGATCAATCACGTGATCGGGCATGATCTGTCACGTGATCAATGCATGATCAATTATGTTACCATTGGATGATCAGTCACGTGACCAGTACATGTTAGCTTCGTGATCATTGCAGGATCAGCCACGTGAGCACTGCATGATAGACAGGTAATCAGTGCATGATCAGCTACATGAGCAGGTATGATCAGCCACGTGATCAGTGCATGATCAGACACCGTGAACAGTGTATGATCATCCACGTGATCTGTGCATGATGAGTCACGTGATCAGTATATGATAGCCACTGATCATTGCATGATAGCTACGTGATCAGTTCATGATTAGGCACGTGGTCTGTGCATTGACCAGGCAGGTGATTCAGTGTATGATCAGCCACGGCGAACAGTGCATCATAGCCACGTGATCAGTTGCATACAGGTTAGGTGATCAGTGCATGCGCAATCACGTGATCAGTGCATGAGAGCCACGTAATCAGTGCATGATCAGTCACGTGATAGTTGTGTGATCAGCAACGTGAACAGTGCATGCTCAGTCTCGTGATCAGGGCGTGCTACGTTTCTTGATTACTGTCTGCTCATCTGCTTGACAATTGCCAGCTGAGCTGCACGATTCCTGCCTGTCATCTGCTGACAATTGCCAGCTGTGCTGCGTAATTCCTGCCTGCTCAGCTGCTTGATTATTGCCAGCTGGAGCAGCATTGATTCCTCACAGCTGAGTTCCATGATTATTGCCTGCTGACAGTTTGATTCGTGCCTACTCAGCTCTTTGTTATTGCCCTCCAGAGGCACATGATCAGTGTATGATAGCAAGCATGAATCAGCGCATGATCAGTCACATGATTAGCCGCCATTAATGTGATCAGTCCATGCTCAGTCACCGGTATCAGTGCATGATTCAGCCACGTGATCAGTGCATGATAGCCCACGTGATCATTGCATGATAGCCAAGTGATCAGTGCATGATCAGCCAGGTGATCAGTGCATGATAGCTATGTGATCAGTTCATGATTAGTCACGTGATCTGTGCATGACCAGGCAGGTATCAGTGTATGATGAGCCACGTGAACAGTGCATTATAGCCACGTGATCAGTGCATGATCAGTCACCTTATGGTTGTATGATGAGTCACGTGACCGGTACATGGTAGCTACATGATCATTGCATGTTCAGCCACGTGAGTAGTGCATGATAGCCATGTGATCAGTGCATGATCATTCCACACGTTAATCTGTGCATGACCAGGCACGTGAACAGTGCATTGATCAGTCACGTAATCAGTGCATGATCAGTCACGTAATCTGTGCATGACCAGGCACGTGAACAGTGCATGATCAGTCACCGTGACCAGTACATGGTAGCTACCTGATCATTGCATGATCAGCCACGTGAGCCGTGCATTGATAGCCACGAGATCAGTGCATGATCATTCACGTGATCAGTGCATGATCAGTCACGTGAACAGGCATGATAAGTCACCTGATTCAGTGCATGATCAATTACATGATCAATTGCATTATTACTCACGTGACAAGTACATGGTAGCTACGTGATCATTGCATGATCAGCCACGTTAGCAGTGCATGATAGCCACGTGATCAGTGCATGATCAGTTTCGGGAGCAGAGTATGATCAGCCACTTGATCAGTGCATGATAGCACGTGATCAATGCATGATCTGTCACATGATCAGTGCAATGACCAGTCACGTGAACAGTGCATGTTAAGTCACCTGATCACTGCATGATCAACCACGTGATCAGTGCACGATAGCCAAGGTAATGAGTGCATGATAGCCAGATTGATCAGTGCATTATCAGTCATGTGATCAGTGCATTATCAGTCACGTGATCAGTGTATGATCAGCCAAGTAATCAGTGCATGATAGCCAACTGATCAGTGGATGATCAGTCACGTGATCATTGCATGATCAGTCACGTGATCAGTGCATGATCAATTATGTGATCAGTGCATGATCAGTCATGTGACCAGTACATGGTAGCTGCGTGGATCATTGCGTGATCAGCCACGTGAGGAGTGCATGATAGCCACGTGATCAGTACATGGTCAGCCACGTGATCAGTGCATGATCAGTCACGTGATCAGGTGCATGATCAATTATGTGATCAGTGCATGATCAGGCACATGATCGAGTTCATGATCAGTCACGTGATCAGTGCTTGATCAGTCATGGTGACCAGTACATGGTAGCTGCGTGATCATTGCATTGATCAGCCAGGTAAGCAGTGCATGAGAGCCACGTGATCAGTGCATGTTCAGCCAGGTGATCAGTGCATGATCAGTCACGTGATCAGTGCATGATCAGTCACGGACCAGTACATGGTAGCTTCGTGATCCATTTGCATGATACAGGCACGTGATCAGTGCATGATATTCACGTGATCAGTGCATGATAGCCACGTGATCACTTCACGAGTAGTCACGTGATCTGTGCCTGACCAGGCACGTGATCAGTGTAAGATCGGCCATGTTATCAGTGCATGATAGCCGCGTTGATCAGTGCATTATCAGTAATGTGAACAGTGCATGATAAGTCACGTGATCAGTGTTATGATCAGCCATGTGATCAGTGCATGATCAATTACGTGATTCAGTGCATGATCAGTCACGTGACCAGTACATGGTAGCTATATGATCATTGTATTATCAGCCACGTTAGCAGAGCATGATAGCCATGTGATCAGTGCATGATCAATCACGTGATCCGGGCATGATCTGTCACGTGATCAATGCATGATCAATTATGTTACCATTGGATGATCAGTCACGTGACCAGTACATGTTAGCTTCGTGATCATTGCAGGATCAGCCACGTGAGCACTGCATGATAGACAGGTAATCAGTGCATGATCAGCTACATTGAGCAGTGTATGATCAGCCACTGTGATCAGTGCATGATCAGACACGTGAACAGTGTATGATCATCCACGTGATCTGTGCATGATGAGTCACGTGATCAGTATATGATAGCCACGTGATCATTGCATGATAAGCTACGTGATCAGTTCATGATTAGGCACGTGGTCTGTGCATGACCAGGCAGGTGATCAGTGTATGAATCAGCCACGCGAACAGTGCATCATAGCCACGTGATCAGTGCATACAGTTAGGTGATCAGTGCATGCGCAATTCACGTGATCAGTGCATGAGAGCCACGTAATCAGTGCATGATCAGTCACGTGATAGTTGTGGTGATCAGCAAACGTGAACAGTGCATGCTCAGTCTCGTGATCAGGGCGTGCTACGTTTCTTGATTTACTGTTGCTTCATCTGCTTGACAATTGCCAGCTGAGCTGCACGATTCCTGCCTGTCATCTGCTTGACAATTGCAGCTGTGCTTGGTAAATTCCTGCCTGCTCAGCTGCTTGATTATTGCCAGTGAGCAGCATGATCCTCACAGCTGAGTTCCATGATATTGCCTGCTGACATGTTTGATTCGTGCCTACTCAGCTCTTTGTTATTGCCTCCAGAGCACATGATCAGTGTATGATAGCAAGCATGATCAGCGCATGATCAGTCACATGATTAGCGCCATTAATGTGATCAGTCCATGCTCAGTCACGGTATCAGTGCATGATCAGCACGTGATCAGTTGCATGATAGCCACGTGATCATTGCATGATAGCCAAGTGATCAGTGCATGATCAGCCAGGTGATCAGTGCATGATAGCTATGTGATCAGTTCTATTTAGTCACGTGATCTGTGCATGACCAGGCAGGTGATCAGGTGTATGATGAGCCACGTGAACAGTGGCATTATAGCCACGGTGATCAGTGCATATCAGTCACCTTATGGTTGTATGATGAGTCACGTGACCGGTACATGGTAGCTACATGATCATTGCATGTTCAGCCACGTGAGTAGTGCATGATTAGCCATGTGATCAGTGCATTGATCAGTCACGTAATCTGTGCTATGACCAGGCACGTGAACATGCTATGATCAGTCACGTAATCAGTGCATGATCAGTCACGTAATCTGTGCATGACCAGGCACGTGAACAGTGCATGATCAGTCACGTGACCAGTACATTGGTAGCTACCTGATCATTGCATGATCAGCCACGTGAGCCGTGCATGATAGCCACGAGATCAGTGCATGATCATTCCCGTGATCAGTGCATGATCAGTCACGTGAACAGTGCATGATAAGTCACCTGATCAGTGCATGATCAATTACATGATCAATGCATATCTCAC
>NW_020192242.1:0-16052 GCF_002263795.3 Bos taurus | reverse complement strand
GGTAGCTCGGTGACATTGCATGATCAGCACCAATGAGCCGTGGCATGATCAGTCACGTATCAGTGCATGATCACTCACGTGAACAGTGCATGATAAGTCAACTGATCAGTGGCGTGATCATTTATGTGATTAGTGCATGATCACTCAACGTGACCAGTACAATTGGTAAGCTACGTGATCATGCATGAACAGCCGGGTGAGCCGTGCATCGATAGCCACGTGATCAGTGCGTGATCTGTCAATGGTCAGTGTATGTTTTATCCACGTGATCAGTGCATTGGGCAGTCAAGGTGATAACTGCATGATCATCCACGTGATCAGTGCATGATGAGTCAGGTGATCAGTGCAGGATTAATTACGGTGATCAGGCATGATTCAGTCACGTGACAGTACATGGTTGCTACGTGATCATTGCATAATCAACCACGTGAGCCAGTGCATGATAGCCACGTGATCAGTGCATGATCAGTCACGTGATCAGTACATGATCAGTCAACTGAACAGTGCTTGATCCTTTATTGTGATGAGCATGATCAGTCACGTGACCAGTATATTGGTAGCTATGGGAACATTGTATGACCAGCCGGTGAGAAGTGCATGATAGCCACGGTGTGTGTGCATGATCAGTTACGTGAGCAGAGTTTGATCAGCCACGTTATCAGTGCATGAGTGCACGTGATCAGTGCATGTTCAGTCACGTGACAGGTGGTATAGGGTAAGGCCACGTGAACAGTGCATGTTCGCACGTGATCAGTGCATGATATCCACGTGATCAGTGCATGATCAGCTACGTGAACAGTATATGCTGACCAGCCACGTGAGCAGTGCATGGTCAGACACGTGAACATGTATGATCACATGATCAGTGCGATGATATCCACGTGATCTGGGCATGATGAGTTCGTGAACAGTTGCAATGATCAGTCACGTCATCAGTGCATGATCAGCCACATGATCAGTGCATGATCAGTCACGTGAACAGTATATGGTAGCTCGTGAACATTGCATGATCAGCCATGTGATCTGCTGGCATGATAGCCACGTGATCACTGCATGATTGCCAAGTGATCAGTGCATGATCAGTTCACTGTCGAGATCAGTGCATGATCAGCCACGTGATCAGTGCATGACGAGGGCCTGACTCAGTATGACCAGCCAAGTGATCAGTGCATGATAGCACGTGATCAGTGCATGATCGTCACGTTATCAGTGAATGATCAGCACGTGATCAGTGCATGGTCAGACACGTGAACAGTGTATGATTAGCCACGTGATCAGTGCATGATCGTCACGTTATCAGTGAATGATCAGCCAGTGATCAGTGCATTGATCAGTGCACATGATCAATTGCATGAACCCAGGTGACAGTGCATGATCAATTATGTGATCAGTGCATGATGCAGTCATGTGACCAGTACATGGTAGCTGCGTGATTCATTGCATGATCAGCCCACGTGAGTGTGCATGATAGCCACACGTGATCAGTGCATGATCAGTCACGTGATCTGCTGCATGATCAGTCCGTGATCAGTGCATGATCAGTTACCTGATCAGTGCATGATCAGTCACGTGAACCAGTGCATGGTAGCTACGTGCCATTGGCATATGCTCAGCCACGTGGATCAGTGCATGATAGCCACGTGATCAGTGGCATGATAGCCACGTGATCAGTGCATGATCAGTCACGTGCTCTGTGCATGATCAGTTACTGTGCTCTGTGCATGATCAGTCACGTGATCAGTGCAGATCAGTTACCTTATCTGACAGTTATCAAGTTGATCCCTTAGTGACATGGGTAGCTACGTGATCATTGCATGAGCTTGGATATACTGGTCAAGTGACTGATCATGCACTGATCACGTAATTCATCATGCAGTGGTTCATGTGGCTGATCATGCACTGATCACGTGGCTAATCATCCACTGATCACGTGACTGATCATGGACTGATCACGTGACTGATCATGCACTGATCACGTGGCTACCATGCACTGATCACTTGGCTGGTCATACACTGATCACATTCCTGGTCATGCACAGATTACATGACTGATCATGCACTGAACACGTGACTGATCATGCACTGATCACCGTGGCTATCATGCACTACTCACGTGGGCTGATCATGCAATGATCATGTAGCTACCATGTACCGGTCAGGTGACTGATCATACACCCATCAGGTGACGGATCATGCACTAATCACGTGGCTGATCATACACTGATCACCTGCCTGGTCATGCACAGATCACGTGACAAATCATGATCTGATCACACAGCTATCATGAACTGATCACCTGGCTGATCATGCACTGATCACGTGGCTAATCATGCACTGCTCACGCGGCTGTTCATGCAATGATCACGTAGCTACCATATACTGGTCACGTGAGTGATCATGCACTGATCACGTAATTGATCATGCACTGATCATGTGGCTGATCATGCACTGATCACGTGGCTGATCGTACACTGATCACGTAACTGATCATGCACTGATCACGTGACTGATCATGCACTGATCACGTGGCTATCATGCACTGATCACTTGGCTGGACATACACTGATCACGTGCCTGGTCATGCACTGATCACGTGGCTCATCATACGCTGATCACATGACTGATCATACACTGATCTAGTGTCTGATCATGCACTGATCACGTGGCTATCATGCACTGCTCACGTGGCTGATCATGCAATAATCACGCAGATACCATGTACTGGTCACATGACTGATCATGCACTGATTACGTGACTGATCATGCAGTGATCACGTGGCTATCGTGCACTACTCACGTGGCTGATCATGCAATGATCATGTAGCTACCATGTACAGGTCACGTGAATGATCATACACCCATCAGGTGACTGATCATGCACTGATCACGTGGCCATCATGCACTGATCACGAGACTGATTATGCACTGATTACGTCTATATCATGCACTGATCACATGACTGCCCATGCACTGATCACCTGGATTATCATACACTAATCATGTGACTGATCATGCACTGATCACGTGGCTGATCATGCACTGAATACGTGGCTCATCACGCACTGATCCGGTGGCTGATCACACACGTATCACGTGACTGATCATGTACAGATCACGTGACTAATCATGAAATGATCACGTGGCTATCCTGCACTGATCACGTGGCTGATCACACACGTATCACGTGACTGATCATGCACTGATCACGTGGCTATCATGCACTGATCACGTGGCTATCATGCACTGATATCATGCACTGGTCACGTGGCTGACCACACACGTATCACGTGACTGATCATGCACTGATCACGTGGCTATCATGCACAGATCACGTGGCTGTTCATGCACTGATCACGAGGCTATCATGCACTGATTATTTGGCTGTCATACACTGATCATGTGGCTGATCATGCACTGATCACGTGACTGATCATGCACTGATCACGTGTCTATCATACACTGATCACGTGGCTATCATGCACAGATCACGTGGCTGATCATGCAATGATCACGTAGCTACCATGTACTGGTCACGTGACTGATCATGCACTGATCACGTGGCTGATCATGCACTGATCACGTGGCTAATCATGAACTGCTCACGTAATTGATCATGCACTGATCACGTGGCTGATCATGCAATGATCACCTAGCTACCATGTAATGGTCCCGTGAGTGATCATGCACTGATCACGTGGCTGATCATGCACTGAACACGTGACTGATCATGCACTGATCACGTGACTGATCATGCACTGATCACGTGGATATCACGCACTGATCACGTGACTGATCATCCACTGATCAGTTGGCTATCATGCACTGATTACTTGGCTGATCATACACTGATCACGTGACTGATAATGCACTGATCATCTGGCTATAATGCCCTCATAACCTGACTATCGTGCACTGATCACGTGGTTGATCATACACTGATCACGAGACTGATCATGCACTGATCACGTCTATATCATGCACTGATCACATGACTGCCCATGCACTGATCACCCGGATGATCATACACTGATCATGTGACAGATCATGCACTGATCACGTGGCTATCATGCACTGCTCACGCGGCTGTTCATGCAATGATCACGTAGCTACCATGTACTGGCCACGTGAGTGATCATGCACTGATCACGTGACTGATCATGCACTGATCTCATGGCAATCATGCACGGCTCATGTGGCTGATCATGCAATGATCACCTAGCTACCATATACTGGTCAAGTGACTGATCATGCACTGATCACGTAATTCATCAGGCAGTGATCACGTGGCTGATCATGCACTGATCACGTGGCTATCATGCACTTATCACATGGCTGGTCATACACTTATCATATAGCTACCATGTACAGGTCACGTGAATGAACATACACCCATCAGGTGACTGATCATGCACTGATCACGTGCCTATCATGCACTGACCACGAGACTGAAAATGCACTGATCACGTCTAATCATGCACTGATCACATGACTGCCCATGCACTGATCAGGTGGATGATCATACACTAATCATGTGACAGATCATGCACTGATCACGTGGCTGATCATGCACTGATACCGTGACTGAGCATGGACTGATCACATGACTATCATGTAGTGATCACGTGACTTAATGGCGCTGATCATGTGACTGATCATGCGCTGATCATGTTTGCTATCATACACTGATCATGTGCCTCTGGAGGCAATAAACAAAGAGCTGTGTAGGCACGAATCAAACAGTCAGCAGGCAATAATCATGGAACTCAGCTGTGAGAAATCATGCTGCTCAGCTGGCAATAATCAAGCAGCTGAGCAGGCAGGAATTACGCAGCACAGCTGGCAATTGTCAAGCAGATGACAGGCAGGAATCGTGCAGCTCAGCTGGCAATTGTCAAGCAGATGAGCAGACAGTAATCACCCAGCTCAGCAGGCCCTGATCACGTGACTGAGCATGCACTGTTCACGTGGCTGATCATACACTTATCACGTGATTTATCATGCACTGATCACTTGGATATCATGCACTGATCACGTGGCTGATCATACACTGTTCACGTGTCTGAACATGCACTGATCACATGGCTGATCATACACTGCTCACGTAACTGATCATGCACTGATCACGTGGCTATCATGCACTGATCACGTGACTGATCATGCACTGGTCACGTGAATGATCATGCCCTGATTAAATGGTATCATGCACTGATCACGTGGCTGTTCATGTAATGATCACGTAGCTACCATGTACTGGTCACGTGAATGATCATGCACTGATCACGTAATTGATCATGCAATGATCATGTGGCTGATCATGCACTGATCACATGGCTGATCATACACTGATCACGTAACTGATCATGCACTGATCACGTGACTGATCACGAACTGATCACGTGGGTATCATGCACTGATCACTTGGCTGGACATACACTGATCACGTGCCTGGTCATGCACTGATCACGTGGCTGATCATACACTGATGACATGACTGATCATACACTGATCTCGTGTCTGATCATGCACTGATCACGTGGCTGATCGTACACTCATCACGTAACTGATCATCCACTGATCACGTGACTGATCATGCACTGATCACGTGGCTATCATGCACTGCTCACGTGGCTGATCATGCAATAATCACGCAGATACCATGTACTGGTCACATGAATGATCATGCACTGATTACGTGACTGATCATGCAGTGATCACGTGGCTATCGTGCACTACTCACGTGGCTGATCATGCAATGATCATGTAGCTACCATGTACAGGTCACGTGAATGATCATACACCCATCAGGTGACTGATCATGCACTGATCACGTGGCTATCATGCACTGATCACGAGACTGATTATGCACTGATTACCTCTATATCATGCACTGATCACATGACTGCCTATGCACTGATCACCTGGATGATCATACACTAATCACGTGACTGATCATGCACTGGTCACGTGAATGATCATGCCCTGATTAAGTGGTATCATGCACTGATCACTTGGCTGTTCATGCAATGATCACGTAGCTACCATGTACTGGTCACGTGAATGATCATGCACTGATCACGTAATTGATCATGCACTGATCATGTGGCTGATCATGCACTGATCACGTGCCTGGTCATGCACTGATCACGTGGCTGATCATACACTGATCACATGACTGATCATACACTGATCTCGTGTCTGATATTGCACTGATCACGTGGCTGATCGTACACTGATCACGTAACTGATCATGCACTGATCACGTGACTGATCATGCACTGATCACGTGGCTATCATGCACTGATCACTTGGCTGGACATACACTGATCACGTGCCTGGTCATGCACTGATCACGTGGCTGATCATACGCTGATCACATGACTGATCATACACTGATCTAGTGTCTGATCATGCACTGATCACGTGGCTATCATGCACTGCTCACGTGGCTGATCATGCAATAATCACGCAGATTCCATGTACTGGTCACATGACTGATCATGCACTGATTACGTGACTGATCATGCAGTGATCACGTGGCTATCGTGCACTACTCACGTGGCTGATCATGCAATGATCATGTAGCTACCATGTACAGGTCACGTGAATGATCATACACCCATCAGGAGACTGATCATGCACTGATCACGTGGCTATCATGCACTGATCACGAGACTGATTATGCACTGATTACGTCTATATCATGCACTGATCACATGACTGCCCATGCACTGATCACCTGGATGATCATACACTAATCACGTGACTGATCATGCACTGGTCACGTGAATGATCATGCCCTGATTAAGTGGTATCATGCACTGATCACGTGGCTGTTCATGCAATGATCACGTAGCTACCATGTACTGGTCACGTGAATCATCATGCACTGATCACGTAATTGATCATGCACTGATCATGTGGCTGATCATGCACTTATCACGTGCCTGGTCATGCACTGATCACGTGGCTGATCATACACTGATCACATGACTGATCATACACTGATCTCGTGTCTGATCATGCACTGATCACGTGGCTGATCGTACACTGATCACGTAACTGATCATGCACTGATCACGTGACTGATCATGCACTGGTCACGTGAATGATCATGCCCTGATTAAGTGGTATCATGCACTGATCACGTGGCTGTTCATGCAATGATCACGTAGCTACCATGTACTGGTCACGTGAATCATCATGCACTGATCACGTAATTGATCATGCACTGATCATGTGGCTGATCATGCACTTATCACGTGCCTGGTCATGCACTGATCACGTGGCTGATCATACACTGATCACATGACTGATCATACACTGATCTCGTGTCTGATCATGCACTGATCACGTGGCTGATCGTACACTGATCACGTAACTGATCATGCACTGATCACGTGACTGATCATGCACTGGTCACGTGAATGATCATGCCCTGATTAAGTGGTATTATGCACTGATCACGTGGCTGTTCATGCAATGATCACGTAGCTACCATGTACTGGTCACGTGAATGATCATGCACTGCTCACGTAATTGATCATGCACTGATCATGTGGCTGATCATGCACTGATCACGTGCCTGGTCATGCACTGATCACGTGGCTGATCATACACTGATCACATGACTGATCATACACTGATCTCGTGTCTGATCATGCACTGCTCACGTGGCTGATCGTACACTGATCACGTAACTGATCATGCACTGATCACGTGACTGATCATGCACTGGTCACGTGAATGATCATGCCCTGATTAAGTGGTATCATGCACTGATCACGTGGCTGTTCATGCAATGATCACGTAGCTACCATGTACTGGTCACGTGAATGATCATGCACTGATCACGTAATTGATCATGCACTGATCATGTGGCTGATCATGCACTGATCACGTGCCTGGTCATGCACTGATCACGTGGCTGATCATACACTGATCACATGACTGATCATACACTGATCTCGTGTCTGATCATGCACTGATCACGTGGCTGATCGTACACTGATCACGTAACTGATCATGCACTGATCACGTGACTGATCATGCACTGATCACGTGGCTATCATGCACTGATCACTTGGCTGGACATACACTGATCACGTGCCTGGTCATGCACTGATCACGTGGCTGATCATACGCTGATCACATGACTGATCATACACTGATCTAGTGTCTGATCATGCACTGATCACGTGGCTATCATGCACTGCTCACGTGGCTGATCATGCCATAATCACGCAGATACCATGTACTGGTCACATGACTGATCATGCACTGATTACGTGACTGATCATGCAGTGATCACGTGGCTATCGTGCACTACTCACGTGGCTGATCATGCAATGATCATGTAGCTACCATGTACAGGTCACGTGAATGATCATACACCCATCAGGTGACTGATCATGCACTGATCACGTGGCTATCATGCACTGATCACGAGACTGATTATGCACTGATTACGTCTATATCATGCACTGATCACATGACTGCCCATGCACTGATTACCTGGATGATCATACACTAATCACGTGACTGATCATGCACTGGTCACGTGAATGATCATGCCCTGATTAAGTGGTATCATGCACTGATCACGTGGCTGTTCATGCAATGATCACGTAGCTACCATGTACTGGTCACGTGAATGATCATGCACTGATCACGTAATTGATCATGCACTGATCATGTGGCTGATCATGCACTGATCACGTGCCTGGTCATGCACTGATCACGTGGCTGATCATACACTGATCACATGACTGATCATACACTGATCTCGTGTCTGATCATGCACTGATCACGTGGCTGTTCGTACACTGATCACGTAACTGATCATGCACTGATCACGTGACTCATCATGCACTGATCACGTGGCTATCATGCACTGATCACTTGGCTGGACATACACTGATCACGTGCCTGGTCATGCACTGATCACGTGGCTGATCATACGCTGATCACATGACTGATCATACACTGATCTAGTGTCTGATCATGCACTGATCACGTGGCTATCATGCACTGCTCACGTGGCTGATCATGCAATAATCACGCAGATACCATGTACTGGTCACATGACTGATCATGCACTGATTACGTGACTGATCATGCAGTGATCACGTGGCTATCGTGCACTACTCACGTGTCTGATCATGCAATGATCATGTAGCTACCATGTACAGGTCACGTGAATGATCATACACCCATCAGGTGACTGATCATGCACTGATCACGTGGCTATCATGCACTGATCACGAGACTGATTATGCACTGATTACGTCTATATCATGCACTGATCACATGACTGCCCATGCACTGATCACCTGAATGATCATACACTAATCACGTGACTGATCATGCACTGGTCACGTGAATGATCATGCCCTGATTAAGTGGTATCATGCACTGATCACGTGGCTGTTCATGCAATGATCACGTAGCTGCCATGTACTGGTCACGTGAATGATCATGCACTGATCACGTAATTGATCATGCACTGATCATGTGGCTGATCATGCACTGATCACGTGCCTGGTCATGCACTGATCACGTGGCTGATCATACACTGATCACATGACTGATCATACACTGATCTCGTGTCTGATCATGCACTGATCACGTGGCTATCATGCACTGATCACGAGACTGATTATGCACTGATTACGTCTATATCATGCACTGATCACATGACTGCCCATGCACTGATCATCTGGATGATCATACACTAATCACGTGACTTATCATGCACTGATCACGTGAATGATCATGCCCTGTTTAAGTGGTATCATGCACTGATCACGTGGCTGTTCATGCAATGATCACGTAGCTACCATGTACTGGTCACGTGAATGATCATGCACTGCTCACGTAATTGATCATGCACTGATCATGTGGCTGATCATGCACTGATCACGTGCCTGGTCATGCACTGATCACGTGGCTGATCATACACTGATCACATGACTGATCATACACTGATCTCGTGTCTGATCATGCACTGATCACGTGGCTGTTCGTACACTGATCACGTAACTGATCATGCACTGATCACGTGACTGATCATGCACTGATCACGTGGTTATCATGCACTGATCACTTGGCTGGACATACACTGATCACGTGCCTGGTCATGCACTGATCACGTGGCTGATCATACGCTGATCACATGACTGATCATACACTGATCTAGTGTCTGATCATGCACTGATCATGTGGCTATCATGCACTGCTCACGTGGCTGATCATGCAATAATCACGCAGATACCATGTACTGGTCACATGACTGATCATGCACTGATTACGTGACTGATCATGCAGTGATCACGTGGCTATCGTGCACTACTCACGTGGCTGATCATGCAATGATCATGTAGCTACCATGTACAGGTCACGTGAATGATCATACACCCATCAGGTGACTGATCATGCACTGATCACGTGGCTATCATGCACTGATCACGAGACTGATTATGCACTGATTACGTCTATATCATGCACTGATTACATGACTGCCCATGCACTGATCACCTGGATGATCATACACTAATCACGTGACTGATCATGCACTGGTCACGTGAATGATCATGCCCTGATTAAGTGGTATCATGCACTGATCACGTGGCTGTTCATGCAATGATCACGTAGCTACCATGTACTGGTCACGTGAATGATCATGCACTGATCACGTAATTGATCATGCCCTGATCATGTGGCTGATCATGCACTGATCACGTGCCTGGTCATGCACTGATCACGTGGCTGATCATACACTGATCACATGACTGATCATACACTGATCTCGTGTCTGATCATGCACTGATCACATGGCTGATCGTACACTGATCACGTAACTGATCATGCACTGATCACGTGACTGATCATGCACTGGTCACGTGAATGATCATGCCCTGATTAAGTGGTATCATGCACTGATCACGTGGCTGTTCATGCAATGATCACGTAGCTACCATGTACTGGTCACGTGAATGATCATGCACTGATCACGTAATTGATCATGCACTGATCATGTGGCTGATCATGCACTGATCACGTGCCTGGTCATGCACTGATCACGTGGCTGATCATACACTGATCACATGACTGATCATACACTGATCTCGTGTCTGATCATGCACTGATCACGTGGCTGAATGTACACTGATCACGTAACTGATCATGCACTGAACACGTGACTGATCATGCACTGGTCACGTGAATGATCATGCCCTGATTAAGTGGTATCATGCACTGCTCACGTGGCTAATCATGCAATGATCACGCAGCTATCATGTACTGGTCACATGACTGATCATGCACTGATCACATAATTGATCATGCACTGTTCACCTGGCTTATCATGCATTGATCATGTGACTGATCATGTGCTGATCATGTTTGGTGTCACACACTGATCATGTGCCTCTGGAGGCAATGAACATAGAGCTGAGTAGGCAGGAATCAGTCAGCAGGGTATAATCATGGAACTCACGTCTGAGAAATCATGCTGCTCAGCTGGCAATAATCAAGTAGATGAGCAGGCAGGAATTACGCAGCACAGGTGGCAATTGTCAAGGAGATGACAGGCAGGAATCGTGCAGCTAAGCTGGAATTTGTCAAGCAGATGAGCAGACAGTAATCACGCAGCTCAGCAGGCCCTGATCACGTGACTGAGCATGCACTGTTCACGTGGATGATCACACACCTATCACGTGACTGATCATGCACTGATCATGTGACTGATCATGCACTGATGACGTGGCTATAATGCACTGATCACTTGGCTGGACATACACTGATCACGTGCCTGGTCATGCACTGATCACGTGGCTGATCATGCACTGATCACGTGACTGATCATGCAATGATCTCGTGTCTGATCATGCACTGATCACGTGGCTATCATGCACTACTCACTTGGCTGATCATGCAATGATCATGTAGCTACCATGTACAGGTCACGTGAATGATCATACACCCATCAGGTGACTGATCATGCACTGATCATGTGGCTATCATGCACTGATCACGAGACTGATCATGCACTGATCACGTCTATATCATGCACTGATCACATGACTGCCCATGCACTGATCACGTGGATGATCATACACTAATCATGTGACAGATCATGCACTGATCACGTGGCTGATCATGCACTGATACCGTGACTGAGCATGGACTGATCACATGACTATCATGTAGTGATCACGTGACTTAATGGCGCTGATCATGTGACTGATCATGCGCTGATCATGTTTGCTATCATACACTGATCATGTGCCTCTGGAGGCAATAAACAAAGAGCTGAGTAGGCACGAATCAAACAGTCAGCAGGCAATAATCATGGAACTCAGCTGTGAGGAATCATGCTGCTCAGCTGGCAATAATCAAGCAGCTGAGCAGGCAGGAATTACACAGCACAGCTGGCAATTGTCAAGCAGATGACAGGCAGGAATCGTGCAGCTCAGCTGGCAATTGTCAAGCAGATGAGCAGACACTAATCACGCAGCTCAGCAGGCCCGGATCACGTGACTGAGCATGCACTGTTCACGTGGCTGATCATACACTGATCACGTGATTGATCATGCACTGATCACATGGATATCATGCACTGATCACGTGGCTGATCATACACTGCTCACGTAACTGATCATGCACTGATCACGTGATTGATCATGCACTGAATACGTGGCTGAACATGCACTGTTCACGTGGCTGATCACACACCTGTCACGTGACATAACATGCACTGATCACGTGGCACTCATGCACTGATCACGTGGCTGATCATACTCTGCTCACGTAACTCATCATGCACACATCACGTTTCTATCATGCACTACTCACGTGGCTCGTCATGGAATGATCACGTAGCTACCATATACTGGTCACGTGACTGATCATGCACAGATCACGTAAATGATCATGCACTGTTCACGTGACTGATCATGTACTGATCACGTGACTGATCATGCACCGATCACGTGGCTGATCAGGCACTGATCACGTAATTGATCATGCACTTATCATTTGGCTGATCATGCACTGATCACGTGGCTGATCATACACTGATCACGTGACTGATCCTGCACTGATCACATGGCTCATCACGCACTGATCCGGTGGCTGATCACACACGTATCACGTGACTGATCATGTACAGATCACGTGAATAATCATGAAGTGATCACGTGGCTATCCTGCACTGATCACGTGGATATCATGCACTGATCATGTGGCTGATCACACACGTATCACGTGACTGATCATGCACTGATCACTTGGATATCATGCACTGATCACGTGGCTGATCATACACTGCTCACGTAACTGATCATGCACTGATCACGTGGCTATCATGCACTGAATACGTGGCTGAACATGCACTGTTCACGTGGCTGATCACACACCTGTCACGTGACATAACATGCACTGATCACGTGGCACTCATGCACTGATCACGTGGCTGATCATACTCTGCTCACGTAACTCATCATGCACACATCACGTTTCTATCATGCACTGCTCACGTGGCTCGTCATGGAATGATCACGTAGCTACCATATACTGGTCACGTGACTGATCATGCACAGATCACGTAAATGATCATGCACTGTTCACGTGACTGATCATGTACTGATCACGTGACTGATCATGCACCGATCACGTGGCTGATCATACACTGATCACGTGACTGATCATGCACTGATCACGTGACTGATCATGCACTGATCACATAATTGATCCTGCACTGATCACATGGCTCATCACCCACTGATCCGGTGGCTGATCACACACGTATCACGTGACTGATCATGTACAGATCACGTGAATAATCATGAAGTGATCACGTGGCTATCCTGCACTGATCACGTGGATATCATGCACTGATCATGTGGCTGACCACACATATCACGTGACTGATCATGCACTGATCACGTGGCTATCATGCACTGATCACGTGGCTGATCATGCAATGATCACGTAGCTACCATGCACTGGTCACGTGACTGATCATGCACTGATCAGGTAATTGATCATGCACTGATCACGTGACTGATCATGTACTGATCACGTGACTGATCATGCACCGATCACGGGGCTGATCATGCACTTATCACGTAATTGATCATGCACTTATCATTTGGCTGATCATGCACCGATCACGTGGCTGATCGTACACTGATCACGTGACTGATCATGCACTGATCACGTGACTGATCATGCACTGATCACATAATTGATCCTGCACTGATCACATGGCTCATCACGCACTGATCCGGTGGCTGATCACACACGTATCACGTGACTGATCATGTACAGATCACGTGAATAATCATGAAGTGATCACGTGGCTATCCTGCACTGATCACGTGGATATCATGCACTGATCATGTGGCTGATCACACACGTATCACGTGACTGATCATGCACTGATCACGTGGCTATCATGCACTGATCACGTGGCTATCATGCACTGATCACGTGGCTGATCATGCAATGATCACGTAGCTACCATGCACTGGTCACGTGACTGATCATGCACTGATCAGGTAATTGATCATGCACTGATCACGTGACTGATCATGCACAGATCACGTGACTGATCATGCACAGATCACGTGACTGATCATGCACTGATCACGTGGCTATCATGCACTGCTCACGTGGCTGATCATGCAATGATCACGCAGCTACCATGTACTGGTCACATGACTGATCATGCACTGATCACATAATTGATCATGCACTGTTCACCTGGCTTATCATGCATTGATCATGTGACTGATCATGTGCTGATCATGTTTGGTGTCACACACTGATCATGTGCCTCTGGAGGCAATGAACATAGAGCTGAGTAGGCAGGAATCAGTCAGCAGGCTATAATCATGGAACTCACCTCTGAGAAATCATGCTGCTCAGCTGGCAATAATCAAGTAGATGAGCAGGCAGGAATTACGCAGCACAGGTGGCAATTGTCAAGGAGATGACAGGCAGGAATCGTGCAGCTCAGCTGGAAATTGTCAAGCAGATGAGCAGACAGTAATCACGCAGCTCAGCAGGCCCTGATCACGTGACTGAGCATGCACTGTTCACGTGGATGATCACACACCTATCACGTGACTGATCATGCACTGATCATGTGACTGATCATGCACTGATGACGTGGCTATAATGCACTGATCACTTGGCTGGACATACACTGATCACGTGCCTGGTCATGCACTGATCACGTGGCTGATCATGCACTGATCACGTGACTGATCATGCAATGATCTCGTGTCTGATCATGCACTGATCACGTGGCTATCATGCATTGCTCACGTGGCCTGTCATGCAGTGATCACGTGGCTATCATGCACTACTCACTTGGCTGATCATGCAATGATCATGTAGCTACCATGTACAGGTCACGTGAATGATCATACACCCATCAGGTGACTGATCATGCACTGATCACGTGGCTATCATGCACTGATCACGAGACTGATCATGCACTGATCACGTCTATATCATGCACTGATCACATGACTGCCCATGCACTGATCACGTGGATGATCATACACTAATCATGTGACAGATCATGCACTGATCACGTGGCTGATCATGCACTGATACCGTGACTGAGCATGGACTGATCACATGACTATCATGTAGTGATCACGTGACTTAATGGCGCTGATCATGTGACTGATCATGCGCTGATCATGTTTGCTATCATACACTGATCATGTGCCTCTGGAGGCAATAAACAAAGAGCTGAGTAGGCACGAATCAAACAGTCAGCAGGCAATAATCATGGAACTCAGCTGTGAGGAATCATGCTGCTCAGCTGGCAATAATCAAGCAGCTGAGCAGGCAGGAATTACACAGCACAGCTGGCAATTGTCAAGCAGATGACAGGCAGGAATCGTGCAGCTCAGCTGGCAATTGTCAAGCAGATGAGCAGACACTAATCACGCAGCTCAGCAGGCCCGGATCACGTGACTGAGCATGCACTGTTCACGTGGCTGATCATACACTGATCACGTGATTGATCATGCAAC
>NW_020192241.1:0-6113 GCF_002263795.3 Bos taurus | reverse complement strand
TGGGTCCTCCGCAAGGGAGACTCTGCCTTGGTGGCGCAGGTGTATAACTGCACCACTATCGTATTGTCCTCTGAGTGAGTTTGTTTCCTGGACGCGTGGCTTAAACCATATAATGTCTTGATTATTTGGCTTTGAATGGGTTTTAGGGGAAGTGTAAGACTTGTTCTTCTTCACACTGTTTTGGCTATCCCAGGACCTTTCATTCTTACAATTCTAGGATCAGTTTGTTGATTTCTGGGGGAAGACAGTTTTGAATTTTGATGGGGTTCTATTAGAGGAGTACTGCCATCTTAACACATAGTAGTTTCCAATCCATAAATGTGAGTGCTTTCACTACCTAGAACTGTCTTTAATTTCACCATGTTTTGTAGTTTTATTGTAAAGTCTTGACTGTGTATAGAAATTATCTGCTCTTTGTATATGACTTGTATTCTGTAAACCTGTTGAGCCCTGTATTGGGTCTATAGTTTTGTTGGGGGAGAGGGGTTCTTAGGATTTTTCTATAGAGATTATTCATCTGCAAATTGAAAAGTTTACTCTTTTCCAATGTAACTTCATTTTATTTCTTTCCTTGCTTAAACCCTGTCAGAAGTCCAGAACAATGTGGAATAGAAGTGGTAAGAGATTAATATCCTTGTATTGTTCCTGATTTTCAGGGGAAGTCAGTATTCTGCCTTTATCATTAAGTACGATGATAGCTGTGAGTTTTTCAGAGATGTTTTACATCAGGTTGAAACTGTTGCTTTTACTTCTAGTTTGAGTCTGTTTATCTTGAAGGGACGCTGAATTTGTCCAATGCTATTTATGTAGGTACTGAGATCTAATGTGGTTTTTGTCTCTTTTCTGTTGATGTGGTATATTAATGTATGGTGTGAGAGTGGAGTATAAAGAAGCTGAGTGTCAAAGAATTGATGCTTTTGAACTGTGGTGTTTGGAGAAGACTCTTGAGAGCCTGGGACTGCAAGGAGATCAACCAGTCCATTCTAAAGGAGATCTTCCTGGTTTCATTGGGGGACTGATGCTGAAGCTGAAACTCCAATACTTTGGTCACCTGATGCAGAGAGTTGACACTTGGAAAAGACCCTGATGCTGGGAAAGATTGAGGGCAGGAGGAGGGGGGCAACAGAGGATGAGATGGTTGGATGGCATCATCGACACAACGGCCTTGGGTTTGTTTGGACTCCAGGACTAGGTGATGGACAGGGAGGCCTGGAGTCCTGTGGTTCATGGGATCGAAAAGAGTTGGACACAACTGAGAGACTGAACTGATGATGATGACTGATTAACTTATTTCAGTCTTAATATTAAATCAAAGTTGCATTCCTGGGAAGAATCCTACTTGCATGCTATATAATTTGGTTTGCTAGTATTTTATTGGAGAAGGCAATGGACCCACTCCAGTACTCTTGCCTGGAAAATCCCATGGACCGATGAACCTGGTAGGCTACAGTCATGAGGTTGCTAGGAGTCGGACAACGACTGAGCGACTTCACTTTCACTTTTCACTTTCATGCATTGGAGAAGGAAATGGCAACCCACTCCAGTATTCTTGCCTGGAGAATCCCAGGGACAGAGGAGCCTAGTGGGCTGCCGTCTATGGGGTCGCGCAGTGTCAGACACGACTGAAGCGACTTAGCAGCAGCAGCAGTATTTTACTAAGAATCTTTGTGTCTATATTCATAAAAATATTGGTCTGTGGTTTTCTTTTCTTGTGTTGTCTTTTTTGGTTTGGTTTGGTATCAGGGTAACAATGGCCTCATAAAATGAAGCAGAAGAATTATCTTCTTTGGGGCTTCCCAGGTTGTACTAGCGGTAAAGAACCTGCCTGCCAATGCAAGAGAGGTAAGATACTCGGGCTCAATCCCTGGGACAGGTAGATCTCCTGAAGGAGGGCCTGGCAACCCACTCCACTATTCTTGCCTGAAGAATCCCATGGACAGAGAAGCCTGGAGGCCTATAGTCCATAGAAACGCAAAGAGTCAGACATGACGGAAGCAATGCATGCACATTAACTTCCTTAATAAAGTTATTCATCCTTATTTATTTTTGAGTGACCTTGGTTAGTCAGTATTTTTCAAGAAATGTTCTCATTTTATCTAAGTATCAATTTTTTAGATAACATTTTTCTGCTCTCCTTTCTTAAATAGTTATTGAAGCATAATTGATATGCAACAAATGGTATATATTTACTGTGTACAATTTGATGAGTTTGGGCATATGCACAAATGATAATATCATCACCAGAATCAAGATAATAGACATACCCAACCCATCCTAAAATTTCTTTGTGTCCCTTTCTTTGTTTGTTTTTTTGTTTAAGTGTGTGTGTGTGTGTGTGTGTGTGTGTAGTAGTAGAACACACTTTTAGATTTACATTCAACAAATTTTGGGTCTTCCCAGATGGCTCAGTGGTAAAGAACCACCTACAAATTCAGGAGACATAAGAGATGCAGGTTCGATTCCTGGATCAGGAGATCTCCTGGAAGAGGAAAATGGCAACCCATTCCAGTATTTTTGCCTGGAAAATCCCATGGAGAGAGGAGCCTGGTGGGCTAGAGTCCACAGGGTCACAAGAGTCCAATACGACCAACCATGCAAAAAATTTTTGAATAACATTTTTAAAATCTTCCTTCATTGTGGCATTTAATATCTGAGAGCTCTGTACTGCTGTCTCCTATGCTATTACTGAAAATTGGTAATTAGTGTCACTCTTCCTTCTTTGTCTCTCTCTTTTGTAATCAATCAGGCTATAGGTTTATTATCATATTAATCTATTCACAGTATCAGCCACTGGTTCAACTGAATTTTTTGGTACTACTGATTTTCTGGTTTCTGTTTAATTGATTTCTGCCAAGATGTTTGTTATTCTTTTTTTTTTTTTTTTTTGCTGGATTTAGGTTAAATTTTGCTGTATTCTAGTTTCTTAAGAGGATTATCAATCTTCAAATGATAATTGCCTTTTCCCTTTTTTAATACAAACATTTAATGCTATAAATATCCCTCTGTGAAGCTTTGGCATCAACCTCAAAATTTTTGATATATTGTATTTTCTATTTCTCCTTTGATCCTTGAATTAATTTGAAAGTTTTGTTCAATTTACAAGCAGTTTGTGATTTTCCCAGGTCACTTTCCATAGTTAATCTTTATTCTAATTATTTTTTGGTCAGGAAATATATTTTGTGTGATTTCAGTCCTTTTGAACTTAGTAAGGTTTTTAACTGGCATATGTGGTTGAACTTCCATATTCACTTCAGAAGAATATGTATTTAGTTGCTGTTGCTCAATAAATGGGCTTCCCAGGTGGCGCAGTGGTAAAGAATCTGCCCTGCCAACGCAAGAGAGGCAAGAGACGCGGGTTTCAATCTCTGGGTCTGGAAAGTCCCCTGGAGTAAGAAATGGCAACCCGCTCCAGTTATTCTTCCCTGAAAAATTCCATGGACACTACGGTCCATGGGGTCTCAAACAGTCGGACACAACTGGGACTGGGCACGTTCTATAAATATCAATTAGGTCAAGTCGGTTAATAGTATTGTTCAAGTCTTCTATATATTTTTTCATTGTGTTGCTCACTTACTGTATTAATGGCTGAGCGTGAAAAGTGAAAGTCTTCAACTACAACTGTGGATTGTCTGTTTCTCCTTTCCATTCTATTAGATTTTGGCTCCTGTATTCTGAAATTGCATACACATTCCTGACTATTATGTCTCCTCAGTGAATTGAATTCTCTATCATTATGTACTGCCCTTTATCTTCCGCAAAAAATCTTCATTCTGAAGTATACTTTTATGATGTTAATTCAGCCTCTCCAGCTTCCGTTTGATTTGGGATTTGGAGGTATAAGTATTTCCACACGTTTAATTTTAAATTATTAGCTTATTTAAGGTGAGATTATTTTTTTACCATACATAAATGTGATCTGACAAGGAAGGTCTTTATTTTTTATCTGGCTTCATGGGTCTTTGCTGCTGCACTCAGGCTTCTCTCTAGTTACAGTGTGTGGGCTTCTCTTGCTGCGGCACAAGGGCTTAGTTGCCAGACCAAGGATCAAATCTGTGTCCCCTGCATTGGAAAGCAGATCCTGAACCACTGGACACCCAGGGGAGTCCTCCAAAGTAGGTCTTATAATTGACGTGTGTAGGCAACTTACAATTAGTGGCTAAATCGTTCAGTTTTAAATCTACTATCTGGATATGTTTTTCTTTATATCACGTATATTTTTTATTGACAAGTTTCCCATTTCTTCTCCTCATTTAGATTGGTTATTTCTTTATTAGTCCATTATATTGCCACTATTAGCTTTCTAGATATACATCTTATTAAAAATATGTCTAGGGTATTCCCTGGTGGTCCAATGATTAGGATTCGGTGCTCTCATTGCCACGGCCCCAGGTCCAGTCCCTAGCCAGGGAACTAAGATCCCATGAGCTGCATGTATAGCCAAAAAATTCTTTCTAGGGTGACTCTAGAGTTTACAATATGCATTTTATACTTCTTACAATATGCCTTCAATTAATGTTATACCCATTTCTTACATAAGAGCCTTCAGTTAACTTCAGTTCAGCCACTCAGTCGTGTCTGACTCTTTTCGACACCACGAATCGCAGCACACCAGGTCTCCCTGTCCATCATCCAACTCCGAGAGTTCACCCAAACTTATGTGCATCGAGTCATGATGCCATCTAGCCATCTCATCCTCTGTCGTCCCCTTCTCCTCCTGCCCCCAATCCCTCCCAGCCACCAAAGTCTGTTCCAATGAGTCAACTCTAGCATAAGGTGGCCAAAGGACTGGAGTTTCAGCCTCAGCATCAGTCCTTCCAATGAACACCCAGGACTGGTCTCCTTTAGGATGGACTGGTGGGATCTCCTTGCAATCCAAGGGACTCTCAAGAGTCTTCTCCAACACCACACTTCCAAAGCATCAATTCTTCGGCGCTCAGCTTTCTTCACAGTCCAACTCTTACATCCATATATGACCACAGAAAAAACCATAGCCTTGACTAGACAGACCTTTGTTGGGCAAAGGAATATCTCTGCTTTTGGAATATGTTATCTAGGTTGGTCATAAACTTTTCCTTCCAAGGAGTAAGCGTCTTTAATTTCATGGCTTGAAAATCACCATCTGCAGTGATTTTGGGAGCCCGGCCCAAAAAATGAAAACCTGACACTGTTTCCATTGTTTCCCCCCATCCGTATTTCCCATGAAATGATGGGGACCAGATGCCATGGATCCTTAGTTTTCTGAATGTTGAGGCGTATTAAGTCGGAGAGGGCGGTTTTTCACTCTCCTCTTTTACTTCTGCATCAAGAGACCTTGTTAGGTGTTCCTGCTGTGTATCTTTCTGCCATAAGAGGGGGTGTCATGCTAGCATATCTGAGGTTACTGTATTTTCTCGCCGGCAATCTTGATTCCAGCTTGTGCTTCTTTCAGCCCCAGCCGTTTTCTAATGATGTTAGCTTCTGCATACACAGTTAATAAAGCAGGGTGACAATATACAGCCTTGACGAACTCCTTTTCCTATTTGGAACCAGTCTGTTGTTCCACGTCCAGTTCTAACTGTTGCTTCCTGACCTGCATGTAGGTTTCTCAAGAGGCAGGTCAGGTGGTCTGGTACATGGTGTATTTCCCTTTCCTTCCTGCTATCCTTTGTGCTATTGTTTTCCACATTTTATTTTTACATGTGTAACAAACACACATTGCTCTATTAATATTTTGCTTTAGACGATTATCATTTCAAGACATTAAATATTTTTAAAATGTGTATTTATAAAAAGGTTTTCACCATTTCCAGTGAATAATACTGGATTATTCACTTCTTTGTATAGATATAAAGTTGCTTTTGATATCATCTTCCTTTTCCCTTAAGAACTTTATTAACAAGCTTTACAGGGCACATCTGTTAGCAATGAATATTCTCAGATGTTTAGTGTGATAATCATTGGTTTAAGTATTTCCACTTCGTCTTCATTTTCAAAAAAGTATTTCTACTAGTTATAGAATTCTGGATGGCGTAAATTCTGATGAGAATTTTTCTGCCTTTCTTAATTTTGTTCCTGTGTATGAAACGTGGCTTTTTGTTTCTCTTTCTGCCACTGCTGATGTCAAATCAGAATTA
>NW_020192240.1:0-18909 GCF_002263795.3 Bos taurus | reverse complement strand
CATTATCAGTACGTGATCAGTAACATGATCAGTCACTGACCAGTGCATGATCATTTACGTGATCTGTGCATGATCAGTCACGTGACCACTATATGGAGCTTCGTGAGTCATTCATGAGAACCACGTTGATCAGTGCATGATAATAGCCATGTGATCAGGGCATGATCAGTCACGTGACCGAGTACATGATCAGCCTAGTAATCAGTGCATGATAGCCAAATGATCAGTGCATGATCAGTCAGCGTGAATCAGTGATGATTCAGCCTAGTAATCAGTGCATGATACCAAATGATCTGTGCATATCAGTTCACGTGATCGGTGTATGATCAGCTAGTAATCAGTGCATGATAGCCAAATGATCAGTGCATGATCAGTCACGTGATCGGTGCCTGATCAGTCACGTGATCAGTGCATGATCAGCCACGTGATCAATGCATGATCAGTCACGTGAAATCAGTGTGCATGATAGCCACTGATTAGTGCATGATCCAGTCACGTGATACGTGTATGATCAGCCACGTGATCAGTGCAGGATAGCCAGGTGATCACTTCATGATTAGTCACGTGATCTGTACATGATCAGTCACGTGATACGTGTGTGATCAGCCACCGGATCAGTGCGTGATGAGCCAGGTGATCAGTGCAGGATCAATTATATGATCAGTGCATGATCAGTCACGAGACCAGTACATGGTTGCTACGTGATCGTTGCACGATCAGCCACGTGAGCAGAGCATGATAGCCACGTGAACAGTGCATTATCAGTCACGTGATCAGTACATGATCAGGTCACTGTGAACAGTGCATGATCATTTACGTGATCTGTGCAATGATCAGTCACGGGACCAGTATATGGTAGCTTCGTGATCATTCCATGACGAACCACGTGGAGCAGTGCATGATAGCCACGTGACGTGTGCATGATCAGTTTCGTGAGCAGAGTATGATCAGCCACGTGATCAGTGCATGAGTGCCACGTGATAAAGTGCATGATATGTCACGTGAAAGGTGTGTGATCAGCCACGTCAACAGTGCATGTTCAGCCACGTGATCAGTGCATGATCAGTTACGTGAGCAGTGTATGATCAGCCACGTGATCAGTGCATGGTCAGACACGTGAACAGTGTATGATCAGCCACGTGATCAGTGCATGATATCCAAGTGATCAGTGCATGATCAGTCACGTGATCAGTGTATGATCAGCCACGTGAACAGTGCATGCTCAGTCACGTGATCTGGGCCTGCTGAGCTGCGTGATTACTGTCTGCTCATCTGCTTGACAATTGCCAGCTGAGCTGCACGATTCCTGCCTGTCATCTGCTTGACAATTGCAGCTGTGCTGCGTAATTCCTGCCTGCTCAGCTGCTTGATTATTGCCAGCTGAGCAGCATGATTCCTCACAGCTGAGTTCCATGATTATTGCCTGCTGACTGTTTGATTCGTGCCTACTCAGCTCTTTGTTTATTGCCTCCAGAGGCACATGATCAGTGTATGATAGCAAAACATGATCAGCCCATGATCAGTCACATGATCAGCGCCATTAAGTCACGTGATCACTACATGATAGTCATGTGATCAGTCCATGCTCAGTCACGGTATCAGTGAATGATCAGCCACGTGATCAGTGCATGATCTGTCACATGATTAGTGTATGATCACCCACGTGATCAGTGCATGGGCAGTCATGTGATCAGTGCATGATATAGACGTGATCAGTGCATGATCAGTCTCGTGATCAGTGCATGATAGCCACGTGATCAGTGCATGATCAGTCACCTGATCTGTGTATGATCATTCACGTGACATGTACATGGTAGCTACATGATCATTGCATGATCAGCCACGTGAGTAGTGCATGATAGCCAAGTGATCATCGCATGATCAGCCACGTGAGCAGTGCATGATAGCCACGTGAGCAGTGCATGATCAGACACACGGTCAGTGCATGATCAGTCACATGATCAGTGCATGATCAGCCACGTGATCAGTGCATGACAGGCACGTGATCAGTGTACGTTCAGCCAAGTGATCAGTGCATCATAGCCACGTGATCAGTGGCATGATCAGTCACGTGATCAGTGCATGATCAGTCACGTGATCAGTGCATGATAGCCAGGTGATCAGTGCATGATAGCCACGTGATCAGTGCATGTTCAGTCACGTGATCAGTGCATGGTCAGTCACGTGATCAGTGCATGATCATCCACGTGATCAGTGCATGGGGAGTCATGCAATCAATGCATGATAGCGCCTTGATCAGTGCACGATCAGTCCCGTGATGAGTGTATGATCAGCCAAGGGATCAGTGCAAGATAGCTACGTGATCAGTGCATGATCAGTCACCTGATGGGTGTATGATCATTCACGTGACCTGTACATGGTAGCTACATAATCATTGCATGATCAGCCACGTGAGTAGTGCATGATAGCCAAGTGGTCACTGCATGATCAGTCACGCGATCAGTGCATGATCAGTCATGTGACCAGTACATGGTAGCTGTGTGATCATCGCATGATCAGCCACGTGAGCAGTGCATGATAGCCACGTGATCAGTGCATGATCAGACTCGAGATCAGTGCATGATCAGTCACGTGATCAGTGCATGATCAGTCTCATGATCAGTGCATGATAGCCACGTGATCAGTGCATGATCAGTCACCTGATGGGTGTATGATCATTCACGTGACCTGTACATGGTAGCTACATAATCATTGCATGATCAGCCACGTGAGTAGTGCATGATAGCCAAGTGATCACTGCAAGATCAGTCATGCGATCAGTGCATGATCAGACATGTGACCAGTACATGGTAGCTGTGTGATCATCGCATGATCAGCCACGTGAGCAGTGCATGATAGCCACGTGATCAGTGCATGATCAGACTCGAGATCAGTGCATGATCAGTCACGTGATCAGTGCATGATCAGCCAGGTGATCAGTGCATGACCAGGCACGTGATCAGTGTATGTCCAGCCAAGTGATCAGTGCATTATAGCCACGTGATCAGTGCATGATCAGTCACGTGATCAGTGCATGATCAGTCACATGATCAATGTATGATCAGACTCGAGATCAGTGCATGATCCAGTGACGTGATGAGTGCATGATCAGTCATGTAATCTGTGCATGACCAGTCACGTGATCAGTGTATGACCAGCCATGTGATCAGTGCATGTTAGCCACGTGATCAGTGCATGATCAGTCACGTGATCAATGTATGATCATCTCGAGATCAGTGCATGATCAGTCACGTGATCAGTGCATGATAGCCAGGTGATCAGTGCATGATAGCCACGTGATCAGTGCATGTTCAGTCACGTGATCAGTGCATGGTCAGTCACGTGATCAGTGCATGATCATCCACGTGATCAGTGCATGGGGAGTCATGGAATCAATGCATGATAGCGCCTTGATCAGTGCACGATCAGTCCCGTGATGAGTGTATGATCAGCCAAGGGATCAGTGCAAGATAGCTACGTGATCAGTGCATGATCAGTCATATGATCAGTGTATGATTAGCCACGTCATCAGTGCATGATAACCACGTGATCAGTGTATACAATTACGTGATCAATGCATGCGCAATCACGTGATCAGTGCATGGAGAACCACGTGATCAGTGCATGATCAGTCACGTGATAGGTGTGTGATCAGCCATGTGAACAGAGCATGCTCAGTCACGTGATCAGGTCCTGCTGAGCTGCGTGATTTTCTGTCTGCTCATCTGCTTGACAATTGCCAGCTGTGCTGCACGAATCCTGCCTGCCATCTCCTGACAATTGCCAGCTGTGCTGCGTAATTCCTGCCTGCTCATCTATTTGATTATTGCCAGCTGAGCAGCATGATTTCTCAGAGGTGAGTTCCATGATTATTGCCTGCTGACTGTTTCCTGCCTCCTCAGCTCTATGTTCTTTGCCTCCAGAGGCACATGATCAGGTGTGGACACCAAACATGATCAGCACATGATCGGTCACATGATCAATGCATGATAAGCCAGGTGGACCAGTGCATGATCAATTACGTGATCAGTGCATGATCAGTCATGTGACCAGTACATGGTAGCTGCGTGATCATTGCATGATCAGCCACGTGAGCAGAGCATGATAGCCACGTGATCAGTGCATGATCAGTCACCTGACCAGTGCATGGTAGCTACGTGATCATTGCATCATCAGCCACGTGATCAGTGCATGATCAGTCATGTGATACGTGTGTGGATCAGCCACGTAATCAGTGCATGATATCCACGTGATAAGTGCAGGATAGCCACGTGATCACTTCATGATTAGTCACGTGATCAGTACATGATCAGTCACGTGAACAGTGCATGATCATTTACGTGATCTGTGCATGATCAGTCAGTGACCAGTATATGGTAGCTTCGTGATAATTCCATGACGAACCACATGAGCAGTGCATGATAGCCACGTGATGTTTGCATGATGAGTTACGTGAGCAGAGTATGATCAGCCACGTGAACAGTGCATGTTCAGCCACGTATTCAGGGCATGAGAGCCACGTGATCAGTGCATGATCAGTTACATGAGCAGTGTATGATCAGCCACGTGATCAGTGCATGGTCAGACACGTGAACAGTGTATGATCAGCCATGTGATCAGTGCATGATATCCAAGTGATCAGTGCATGATCAGTCACGTGATCAGTGTATGATCAGCCACGTGAACAGTGCATGGTCAGTCACGTGATCTGGGCCTGCTGAGCTGCGTGATTACTGTCTGCTCATCTGGCTTGACAATTGCCAGCTGAGCTGCACGATTCCTGCCTGTCATCTGCTTGACAATTGCAGCTGTGCTGCGTAATTCCTGCCTGCTCAGCTGCTTGATTTATTGCCAGCTGAGCAGCATGATTCCTCACAGCTGAGTTCCATGATTATTGCCTGCTGACTGTTTGATTCGTGCCTACTCAGCTCTTTTTTTTTTTGCCTCGAGAGGCACATGATCAGTGTATGATAGCACACATGATCAGCGCATGATCAGTCACATGATCAGCGCCATTAAGTCACGTGATCACTACATGATAGTCATGTGATCAGTCCATGCTCAGTCACGGTATCAGTGCATGATCAGCCACGTGATCAGTGCATGATCTGTCACATGATTAGTGTATGATCATCCACGTGATCAGTGCATGGGCAGTCATGTGATCAGTGCATGATATAGACGTGATCAGTGCATGATCAGTCTCATGATCAGTGCATGATAGCCACGTGATCAGTGCATGATCAGTCACCTGATGGGTGTATGATCATTGACGTCACCTGTACATGGTAGCTACATAATCATTGCATGATCAGCCACGTGAGTAGTGCATGAGAGCCACGTGATCAGTGCATGATCAGTCACGTGATAGGCGTGGTGATCAGTCACGTGAACAGTGCATGCTCAGACACGTGTTCAGGGCCTGCTGAGCTGTGGTGATTACTGTCTGCTCATCTGCTTGACAATTGCCAGCTGAGCTGCACGATTCCTGCCTGTCATCTGCTTGACAATTGCAGCTGTGCTGCGTAATTCCTGCCTGCTCATCTACTTGATTATTGCCAGCTGAGCAGCATGATTTCTCAGAGCTGATAGGTGTGATCAGTCACGTGATCAGTGCACAATCAGCCACGTGATCAGTGCATAATCAATTACGTGATCAGTGCATGATCAGTCACGTGACCAGTACATGGAAGCTACGTGATCATTGGCATGATCAGCCACGTGATCAGTGCATGATAGCCATGTGATCAGTGCATGATCAGTCACGTGACCAGTACATGGTAGCTACGTGATCAGTGCATGATAGCCACGTGATCAGTGCAGGATCAATTACGTGATCAGTGCATGATCAGTCACGAGACCCAGTACATGGTTGCTACGTGATCGTTGCACGATCAGCCACGTGAGAAGAGCATGATAGCCACGTGATCAGTGCATTATCAGTCACGTGATCAGTACATGATCCAGTCACGTGAACAGTGCATGATCATTTACGTGATCTGTGCATGAATCAGTCACGTGACCACTATATGGTAGCTTCGTGATCATTCCATGACGAAACACGTGATCAGTGCATGATAGCCATGTGATCAGGCGCATTGATCAGTCACGTGACCAGTTACATGATCAGCCTAGTAATCAGTGCATGATAGCCAATGATCAGTGCATGATCAGTCACGTGATTCAGTGTATGATCAGCCTAGTAATCAGTGCATGATAGGCCAAATGATCAGTGCGATGATCAGTCACGTGATCAGTGTATGTTCAGCCAAGTGATCAGGTGCGATTATAGCCACGTGATCAGTGCATGTTCAATCACGTGATCAGTGCATGGTCAGTCACGTGGATCAGTGCATGATCATCCACGTGATCAGTGCAATGGGGAGTCATGCAATCAATGCATGATAGCGCCTTGATCAGTGAACGATCAGTCCCTGTGATGAGTGTATGATCAGCCCAAGGAATCAGTGCATGATAGCTACGTGATCAGTGCATGATCAGTCATATGATCAGTGTATGATTAGCCACGTCATCAGTGCATGATAACCACGTGATCAGTGTATACAATTACGTGATCAATGCATGCGCAATCACGTGATCCAGTGCATGAGAACCACGTGATCAGTGCATGATCAGTCACGTGATAGGTGGTGATCAGCCATGTGAACAGAGCATGCTCAGTCACGTGATCAGGTCCTGCTGAAGCTGCCGTGATTTCTGTCTGCTCATCTTCTTGACAATTTGCCAGCTGTGCTGCATGATTCCTGCCTGCCATCTCCTTGACAATTGCCAGCTGTGCTGCGTAATTCCTGCCTGCTCATTCTATTTGATTATTGCCAGCTGAGCAGCATGATTTCTCAGAGCTGAGTTCCATGATTATAGCCTGCTGACTGTTATCCTGCCTCCTCAGCTCGATGTTCTTTGCCTCCAGAGGCACATGATCAGTGTGTGACACCAAACATGATCAGCACATGATCAGTTCACATGATCAATGCATGATAAGCCAGGTGATCAGTGCATGATCAATTACGTGATCAGTGCATGATCAGTCATGTGACCAGTACATGGTAGCTGCGTGATCATTGCATGATCAGCCACGGTGAGCAGAGCATGATAGCCACGTGATCAGTGCATGATCAGTCACCTGACCAGTGCATGGTAAGCTACGTGATCATTGCATCATCAGCCACGTGATCAGTGCAATGATCAGTCACGTGATACGTGTGTGATCAGCCACGTAATCAGTGCATGATATCCACGTGATAAGTTGCAGGATAGCCACGTGATGCACTTCATGATTAGTCACGTGATCAGTACATGATCAGTCACGTGAACAGTGCATGATCATTTACGTTGATCTGTGCATGATCAGACCAGTGACCAGTATATGGTAGCTTCGTGATCATTCCATGACGAACCACATGAGCAGTGCATGATAGCCACGTGATGTGTGCATGATGAGTTAACGTGAGCAGAGTATGATCAGCCACGTGAACAGTGCATGTTCAGCCACGTATTCAGTGCATGATAGCCACGTGATCAGTGCATGATCAGTTACATGAGCAGTGTTATCAGGCCACGTGATCAGTGCATGGTCAGACATGTGAACAGTGTATGATCAGCCATGTGATCAGTGCATGATATCCAAGTGATCAGTGCATGATCAGTCACGTGATCAGTGTATGAATCAGCCACGTGAACAGTGCATGCTCAGTCACGTGATCAGGGCCTGCTGAGCTGCGTGATTAACTGTCTGCTCATCTGCTTGACAATTGCCAGCTGAGCTGCACGATTCCTGCCTGTCATCTGCTTGACAATTGCAGCTGTGCTGCGTAATTCCTGCTGCTCAGCTGCTTGATTATTGCCAGCTGAGCAGCATGATTCCTCACAGCTGAGTTCCATGATTATTGCCTGCTGACTGTTTGATTCGTGCCTACTCAGCTCTTTTTTTTTGCCTCGAGAGCACATGATCAGTGTATGATAGCAAACATGATCAGCGCATTGATCAGTCACATGATCAGCGCCATTAAGTCACGTGATCACTACATGATAGTCATGTGATCAGTCCATGCTCAGTCACGGTATCAGTGAATGATCAAGCCACGTGATCAGTGCATGATCTGTCACATGATTAGTGTATGATCATCCAGTGATCAGTTGCATGGGCAAGTCATGTGATCAGTGCATGATATAGACGTGAGATCAGTGCATGATCAGCCACCGTAAACAGTTGCATGGCTCAGGTCACGTGTCTGGGGCCTGCCTGAGCTGCGTGACTACTGTCTGTCAATCTGCTTGACAATTGGCCAGCTGATCTTGGCACGGATTCCTGCCTGTCATCTGCTTGAACCAATTGCCAGTTGTGCTGCGTTAATTCCTGCCTGCACAAGCTGCCTTGATTAATTGCCAAGCTGAGCAGCCATGATCCTCACTACATGAGTATCCACATGATTATGTGGCCCTGCTGACTGGTTTGCATTCGTGGCCCTACCTAAGCTCTATTGTTTATTGCCTCCAGAGGCACATGATCAGTGCATGATAGGCCACGTGATCAGTGCATGATCAGTCACCTGATGGGTGTATGATCATTGACGTGACCTGTACATGGTAGCTACATAATCATTGCATTGATCAGCCACGTGAGTAGTGCATGAGAGCCACGTGATCAGTGCATGATCCAGTCACGTGATAGGTGTGTGATCAGTCACGTGAAACAGTGCATGCTCAGACACGTGTTCAGGGCCTGCTGAGCTGTGTGATTACTGTCTGCTCATCTGCTTGACAATTTGCCAGCTGAGCTGCACGATTCCTGCCTGTCATCTCCTTGACAATTGCAACTGTGCTGCGTAATTCCTGCCTGCTCATCTACTTGATATTGCCAGCTGAGGCAGCATGATTTCTCAGAGCTGATAGGTGTGATCAGTCACGTGATCAGTGGCACAATCAGCCACGTGATCAGTGCATAATCAATTACGTGATCAGTGCATGATCAGTCACATGACCAGTACATGGAAAGCTACGTGATCATTGCATGATTCAAGCCACGTGATCAGTGCATGATAGCCATTGTGATCAGTGCATGATCAGTCACGTGACCAGTACATGGTAGCTACATGATCAGTGCATGATAGCCACGTGATCAGTGCATGATAGCCACGTGATCAGTGCATGATCAGTCACGTGATACGTGTGTTATCAGCCACGTGATCAGTGCATGATATCCACGTGATCAGTGCAGGATAGCCACGTTCATTGCATGATAGCCACGTGATCAGTGCATTATTCAGCCAGGTGAACAGTGCATGATAGCCACGTGATCAGTTCATGATTATCACGTGATCTGTGCATGACACAGGCAGGTGATCAGTGTATGATCAGCCACGTGAAACGTGCATGATAGCCACGTGATCAGCATGGTTGGTCATCTGATGGGTGTATGATTATCACGTGACCGTACATGGTAGCTAATGATCATTGCATGATCAGCCACGTGGGGTAGTGCATGATAGCCACGTGATCAGTGCATTATCAGTCACGAGATCAGTGCATGATCAGTCATGTGACCAGTACATGGTAGCTCGTGAACATTGCATGATCAGCTACGTGAGCAGTTGCGTTATAGCCAGGTGATAGTGCATGTTCAGCCACGTGATCAGTGCATGATCAGTCACGTGATCAGTGCATGATCAGCCACGTGATCAGTGCAATAACCAGGCACGTGTTCAGTGTATGGACCAGCCAAGTAATCAGTGCATGATAAGCCATGTGATCGGCATGATCATCACGTGATCATTGCATGATCAGCCACGTGAGCAGTGCATGATAAGCCACGTGATCAGTGCATGATCGTTTCGGGAGCATAGTATGATCAGCCACTTGATCAGTGCATGATAGCCACGTGATCACTGCATGATCTGTCACATGATCAGTGTATGTCATCCACGTGATCAATGCATGGGCAGTGATGTGATCCAGTGCATGATATAGACGTGATCAGTGCATGATCAGTCTCGTGACCAGTACATGGTAGCTACGTTGATCATTGCATGATCAGCCACGTGATCAGTGCATGATAGCCATGTGATCAGTGCATGATCGTCACGTGACCCAGTACATGATCAGCTAGTAATCAGTGATGATAGCCAAAATGATCAGTTGCATGATCAGTCACGTGATCAGTGTATGATCAGTCTAGTAATCAGTGCATGATAGCCAAATGATCAGTGCATGATCAGTCACGTGATCGGTGTTATCAGCCTAGTAATCAGTGGCATGATAGCCAAAATGATCAGTGCATGATCAGTCACGTGATCAGTGCTGATCAGTTCACGTGATCAGTGCCATTGATCAGCCACGTGATCAGTGCCAGATCCAGTCACGTGATTCTGTGGCCATGATTCACGTCACGTGACTGTTGCAGGATGCAGTCGCGTGAATCAGTGCATGATAGCCATTGACTTAGTGCAATGATCAGTCACGTGATGACGTGTGTGATCAGCCACGGTGATTCAGTGGCAGGAATAAGCCAGGTGATTCACTTCATGATTAGTCACGTGATCTGTACATGATCAAGTCACGTGATACGTGTGTGATCAGCCACCGGATCAGTGCGTGATGAGCCAGGTGAGTCAGGTGCAGGATCAAATTATATGATCAGTGCATTGATCAGTCACGAGACCGTACATGGTTGCTACGTGATCGTTTGCACGATCAAGCCACGTGAGAAAGAGCATGATAGCCACGTGATCAGGTTGCATTATCAGATCACGTTGATCAGTACATTGATCAGTCACGTGAACAGTGCATGATCATTTACGTGATCTGTGCCATGATCAGTCCCACGTGACCACTATATGCGGTAGCTCCGTGATCATTCCATGACGAACCACGTGATCAGGGCATTATAGCCCATGGATTCAGGGCATGATCAGTCACGTGACCATACATGATCGCCTTAGTAATCAGTGCATGATTTAGCCAAATGATCAGTGCATGATCAGTCACGTGATCAGTGTATGATCAGCCTAGTTAATCAGTGCATGATAGCCAAATGATCAGTGCATGATCAGTCACGTGATCGGTGTATGATCAGCCTAGTAATCAGTGCATGATAGCCAAATGATCAGTGCATGATCAGTCACGTGATCGGTGCCTGATCAGTCACGTGATCAGTGCATGATCAGCCACGTGATCAATGCATGATCAGTCACGTGATCAGTGCATGATAGCCACTGATTAGTGCATGATCAGTCACGTGATACGTGTATGATCAGCCACGTGATCAGTGCAGGATAGCCAGGTGATCACTTCATGATTAGTCACGTGATCTGTACATGATCAGTCACGTGATACGTGTGTGATCAGCCACCGGATCAGTGCGTGATGAGCCAGGTGATCAGTGCAGGATCAATTATATGATCAGTGCATGATCAGTCACCGAGACCCAGTACATGGTTGCTACGTGATCGTTGCACGATCAGCCACGTGAGCAGAGCATGATAGCCACGTGAACAGTGCATTATCAGTCACGTGATCAGTACATGATCAGTCACGTGAACAGTGCATGATCATTTACGTGATCTGTGCATGATCAGTCACGTGACCAGTATATGGTAGCTTCGTGATCATTCCATGACGACCACGTGGCAGTCGCTTTGATAGCCCACGTGACGTGTGCATGATCGTTTCGTGAAGCGAGTTGATCAGCCACGTGATCAAGTGCATGAGTTGCCACGTGATAAGTGCATCGATATTGTCACTTGGAAAGGTGTGTGATCAGCCACGTCAACAGTGCATGTTCAGCCACGTGATCAGTGCATGATCAGTTACGTGAGCAGTGTATGATCAGCCACGTGATCAGTGCATGGTCAGACACGGTAACAGTGTATGATCAGCCACGCTGACCAGTGCCAGTGAATAATCCCAAGTGATGCAGTGCGATGATCAATCACGTGATCAGTGTATGATCAGCCACGTGAACAGTGCATGCTCAGTCAGTGATCGGGGCCTGCTTGAGCTGCTGTGATTTCCTGTCTGCTCATCTGCTTGAAACAATTGCCAGCCTGAGCTGCACGATCCTCGCCGGTCACTGCTTATGACAATCATGCCAAGCTGTTGCTGTAGTAATTCCTGGCCTGGCTCAGCTGGCTTTGATTATTGCCAGCCTGAGCAGCAATGATTCCTCTACAGCGTGAAGTTCCAATGATTATTTGCCTGCTAACTGTTGGATGGCGTGCCACTTCAGCTCTCTTGTTTATTGCCCTCCAGAAGGCACATGATCAGTGTATGATAAGCAAAACATGATCAGCGCATGATCAGTCACATGATCAGCGCCATTAAGTCACGTGTCACATACATGATAGTACATGTGAGATCCAGTATCCATGCTCAGTCCGGTATCGTGCAATGATCAGCCACGTGATCAGTGCATGATCTGTCACATGATTTAGGTGTAATGATCACCCACGTGAATCAGTGCATGGGGCCAGTCATCAGTGAATCAGTGCATGATATAGACGTGGATTCAGTTGCGATGATCAGTCTTCGTGATCAGTGGCGTGATACGCCAACTGGTGATACAGTGCATGATTCAGTCACCTGATCTGTGGTATTGGATCATTTCACGTGGACATGTAATGGTAGCTAACGATGGATCATTGCATGATCGCCATCGTGGTAGTGCTGATGAAGCAAGTGATCATCGCCGATGATCAGCCACGTGAGCAGTGCATGATAGCCACGTGAGCAGTGCATGATCAGACACACGGTCAGTGCATGATCAGTCACATGATCAGTGCATGATCAGCCACGTGATCAGTGCATGAGCAGGCACGTGATCAGTGTACGTTCAGCCAAGTGATCAGTGCATATAGCCACGTGATCAGTGCATGATCAGTCACGTGATCAGTGCATGATCATCACGTGATCAGTGCATGATCAGGCAATTGATAAGTGCAGGGTCGACACGTGATAAGTGCATGTTCAGTCACGTGATCAGTGCATGGTCAGTCACGTGAGCAGTGCATGATCATCCACGTGATCAGTGCATGGGAGTCATGCAATCAATGCATGATAGCGCCTTGATCAGTGCACGATCAGTCCCGTGATGAGTGTATGATCAGCCAAGGGATCAGTGCAAGATAGCTACGTGATCAGTGCATGATCAGTCACCTGATGGGTGTATGATCATTCACGTGACCTGTACATGGTAGCTACATAATCATTGCATGATCAGCCACGTGAGTAGTGCATGATAGCCAAGTGGTCACTGCATGATCAGTCACGCGATCAGTGCATGATCAGTCATGTGACCAGTACATGGTAGCTGTGTGATCATCGCATGATCAGCCACGTGAGCAGTGCATGATAGCCACGTGATCAGTGCATGATCAGACTCGAGATCAGTGCATGATCAGTCACGTGATCAGTGCATGATCAGTCTCATGATCAGTGCATGATAGCCACGTGATCAGTGCATGATCAGTCACCTGATGTGTGTATGATCATTCACGTGACCTGTACATGGTAGCTACATTATCATTGCATGATCAGCCACGTGAGTAGTGCATGATAGCAACGTGATCACTGCAAGATCAGTCATGCGATCAGTGCATGATCAGTCATGTGACCAGTACATGGTAGCTTTGTAATCATCGCATGATCAGCCACGTGAGCAGTGCATGATAGCCACGTGATCAGTGCATGATCAGACTCGAGATCAGTGCATGATCAGTCACGTGATCAGTGCATGATCAGCCAGGTGATCAGTGCATGACCAGGCACGTGATCAGTGTATGTCCAGCCAAGTGATCAGTGCATTATAGCCACGTGATCAGTGCATGATCAGTCACGTGATCAGTGCATGATCAGTCACATGATCAATGTATGATCAGACTCGAGATCAGTGCATGATCAGTGACGTGATGAGTGCATGATCAGTCATGTAATCTGTGCATGACCAGTCACGTGATCAGTGTATGACCAGCCATGTGATCAGTGCATGTTAGCCACGTGATCAGTGCATGATCAGTCACGTGATCAATGTATGATCATCTCGAGATCATGCATGATCAGTCACGTGATCAGTGCATGATAGCCAGTGATCAGTGCATATAGCCACGTGATCATGCATGTTCATCACGTGATCAGTGCATGGTCAGTCACGTGATCAGTGCATGATCATCCACGTGATCAGTGCATGGGGAGTCATGGAATCAATGCATGATAGCGCCTTGATCAGTGCACGATCAGTCCCGTGATGAGTGATGATCAGCCAAGGGATCAGTGCAAGATAGCTACGTGATCAGTGCATGATCAGTCATATGATCAGTTGTATGATTAGCCACGTCATCAGTGCATGATAACCACGTGATCAGTGTATACAATTACGTGATAATGCATGCCATCACGTGATCAGTGCATGAGAACCACGTATCAGTGCATGATCAGTCACGTGATAGGTGTGTGATCAGCCATGTGAAAGAGCATGCTCAGTCACGTGATCAGGTCCTGCTGAGCTGCGTGATTTCTGTCTGCTCATCTGCTTGACAATTGCCAGCTGTGCTGCACGATTCCTGACTGCTCATCTCTCTGGACAATGCCACCTGTGGCTGCGTAATTCCTGCACTGCTCATCCTACTTGATGGATTGCCCAGCTGAGCATCATGTATTCTCAGAGGTGCAGTTCCAATGATTATAGCCTTGCCTGGAACTGATTCCTGGCGGCTACTCAGCTCTATGTTCTTTGCCTCCAGAGGCAACATGATCAGTGTGTGACACCAAACATGATCAGCACATGATCAGTCACATGATCAATGCATGATAAGCCAGGTGACCGAGTGGCATGGATCAATTACGTGATCAGTGCATGATCAGTCATGTGACCAGTACATGGTAGCTGCAGTGATCATTGCAATGATCAGCACGTGAGCAGAGCATGAAGTAGCCACGTATTATCAGGCATGATGCAGGTCACCTGACCAGTGCATGGTAGCTACGTGATCATTGCATCATCAGCCACGTGATCAGTGCATGATCAGTCATGTGATACGTGTGTGATCAGCCAGTAATCAGTGCATGATATCCACGTGATAAGTGCAGGATAGCCACGTGATACTTCATATTAGTCACGTGTCAGTACATGATCAGTCACGTGAACAGTGCATGATCATTTACGTGATCTGTGCATGATCAGTCAGTGACCAGTATATGGTAGCTTCGTGATAATTCCATGACGAACCACATGAGCAGTGCATGATAGCCACGTGATGTTTGCATGATGAGTTACGTGAGCAGAGTATGATCAGCCACGTGAACAGTGCATGTTCAGCCACGTATTCAGGCATGAGAGCCACGTGATCAGTGCATGATCAGTTACATGAGCAGTGTATGATCAGCCACGTGATCAGTGCATGGTCAGACACGTGAACAGTGTATGATCAGCCATTGATCAGTGCATGATATCCAAGTGATCAGTGCATGATCAGTCACGTGATCAGTGTATGATCAGCCACGTGAACAGTGCATGTCAGTCACGTGATCTGGGCCTGCTGAGCTGCGTGATTACTGTCTGCTCATCTGCTTGACAATTGCCAGCTGAGCTGCACGATTCCTGCCTGTCATCTGCTTGACAATTGCAGCTGTGCTGCGTAATTCCTGCCTGCTCAGCTGCTTGATTATTGCCAGCTGAGCAGCATGATTCCTCACAGCTGAGTTCCATGATATTGCCTGCTGACTGTTTGATTCGTGCCTACTCAGCTCTTTTTTTTTGCCTCGAGAGGCACATGATCAGTGTATGATAGCACACATGATCAGCGCATGATCAGTCACATGATCAGCGCCATTAAGTCACGTGATCACTACATGATAGTCATGTGATCAGTCATGCTCAGTCACGGGTATCAAGTGCATGATCAGCCACGTGATCAGTGCATGATCTGTCACATGATTAGTGTATGATCATCCACGGTGATCAGTGCATGGGCTAGTCATGTGATCAGTGCATGATATAGACGTGATCAGTGCATGATCAGTCTCGCATGATCAGTGCATGATAGCCACGTGATCAGTGCATGATCAGTCACCTGATGGGTGTATGATCACTTGACGTCACCTGTACATGGTAGCTACATAATCATTGCATGATCAGCCACGTGAGTAGTGCGATGAGCAGCCACAGTTGATCCAGTGCTAGATCAGTCACGTGATAGGCGTGTGATCAGTCACGTGAACAGTGCATGCTCAGACACGTGTTAGGGCCTGCTGAGCTGTGTGATTACTGTCTGCTCATCTGCTTGACAATTGCCAGCTGAGCTGCACGATTCCTGCCTGTCATCTGCTTGACAATTGCAGCTGTGCTGCGTAATTCCTGCCTGCTCATCTACTTGATTATTGCCAGCTGAGCAGCATGATTTCTCAGAGCTGATAGGTGTGATCAGTCACGTGATCAGTGCACAATCAGCCACGTGATCAGTGCATAATCAATTACGTGATCAGTGCATGATCAGTCACGTGACCAGTACATGGAAGCTACGTGATCATTGCATGATCAGCCACGTGATCAGTGCTGATAGCCATGTGATCAGTGCATGACAGTCACGTGACCAGTACATGGTAGCTACGTGATCAGTGCATGATAGCCACGTGATCAGTGCAGGATCAATTACGTGATCAGTGCATGATCAGTCACGAGACCAGTACATGGTTGCTACGTGATCGTTGCACGATCAGCCACGTGAGAAGAGCATGATAGCCACGTGATCAGTGCATTATCAGTCACGTGATCAGTACATGATCAGTCACGTGAACAGTGCATGATCATTTACGTGATCTGTGCATGATCAGTCACGTGACCACTATATGGTAGCTACGTGATCATTCCATGACGAACCACGTGATCAGTGCATGATAGCCATGTGATCAGGGCATGATCAGTCACGTGACCAGTACATGATCAGCCTAGTAATCAGTGCATGATAGCAAATGATCAGTGCATGATCAGTCATTCAGTGTATGATCAGCCAGTATCAGTGCATGATAGCCAAATGATCAGTGCATGATCAGTCACGTGATCGGTGTATGATCAGCCTAGTAATCAGTGCATGATAGCCAAATGATCAGTGCATGATCAGTCACGTGATCGGTGCCTGATCAGTCACGTGATCAGTGCATGATCAGCCACGTGATCAATGCATGATCAGTCACGTGATCAGTGCATGATAGCCACTGATTAGTGCATGATCAGTCACGTGATACGTGTATGATCAGCCACGTGATCAGTGCAGGATAGCCAGGTGATCACTTCATGATTAGTCACGTGATCTGTACATGATCAGTCACGTGATACGTGTGTGATCAGCCACCGGATCAGTGCGTGATGAGCCAGGTGATCAGTGCAGGATCAATTATATGATCAGTGCATGATCAGTCACGAGACAGTACATGGTTGCTACGTGATCGTTGCACGATCAGCCACGTGAGCAGAGCATGATAGCCACGTGAACAGTGCATTATCAGTCACGTGATCAGTACATGATCAGTCACGTGAACAGTGCATGATCATTTACGTGATCTGTGCATGATCAGTCACGTGACCAGTATATGGTAGCTTCGTGATCATTCCATGACGAACCACGTGAGCAGTGCATGATAGCCACGTGACGTGTGCATGATCAGTTTCGTGAGCAGAGTATGATCAGCCACGTGATCAGTGCATGAGTGCCACGTGATAAGTGCATGATATGTCACGTGAAAGGTGTGTGATCAGCCACGTGAACAGTGCATGTTCAGCCACGTGATCAGTGCATGATCAGTTACGTGAGCAGTGTATGATCAGCCACGTGATCAGTGCATGGTCAGACACGTGAACAGTGTATGATCAGCCACTTGATCAGTGCATATATCCAAGTGCTCAGTGCATGATCAATTCACGAGATCATTGTAAATGATCAGCCGACGGTAACAGTGCGATGTCAGTCAACGTGGAATCAGGGCCATGCTGAGCTGGCGGTTATTGACTCTCTGCTTCATTCTGCCTTGACAACTTTGCCAGCTGAGCTGCATGATTCCGCTGCCTGTCATGCTGCTTGACAATTGCCATGCTGTGCTTGCGTATTCCTGCCTGCTGCTCAGCTGCTTGATTATTGCCAGCTGAGCAGCATGATTCCTACAGCTGAGTTCCATGATTATTGCCTGCTGACTGGTTTGATTCGTGCCTACTCAGCTCTTTGTTTATTGCTCCAGAGGCACAATGATCAGTGTATGATAGCAACATGATCAGCGCGATGATCAGTCACATGAATCAGCGCCATTAAGTCACGTGATCACTACATGATAGTCATGTGATCAGTCCTGCTCAGTACGGTATCAGTGCATGATCAGCCACGTGAATCATGCAGCGATCTGTCACTTGATTAGTGTATGATCATCCACGTGATCAGTGCATGGGCAGTCATGTGATCAGTGCATGATATAGACGTGATCAGTGCATGATCAGTCTCGTGATCAGTGCATGATAGCCACGTGATCAGTGCATGATCAGTCACCTGATCTGTGTATGATCATTCACGTGACATGTACATGGTAGCTACATGATCATTGCATGATCAGCCACGTGGCTGGCTATCATGGCACTGATATCACGTGAACTGATCATGTCACTGATCATGGTGACAAGATCATGCAACTGAGTCACGTGGCCTATCAATGCACTGATACTCTGGCTGACGTACACATGATCACGTGCCTAGGTTCAATGCACTAGATCACGGTGGCTGATATGCAATGATCATGTGACTCGATACATCGCAACGTGACGCGGTAGCTCTGATCATGCACTGCTACGTGGCTATCAATGCGACTGCTCCGTTGCTGATCATGCGATGATCACTTTGGAATCATGCACTACTCACG
>NW_020192239.1:0-16335 GCF_002263795.3 Bos taurus | reverse complement strand
AGCTTCGTGATCAGTGCATGATCCGCAAAGTGATTAGTGCATGATCAGCCACGTGGTTAGTGTACGATTAACACGTAATCAGTGCATCATCTGCCTCATGATCAGTGCATGATCAGTCACATGATCATGGCATGCGAACTCATGTGATCAGGGCATGACAGCTACGCATTCAGTGCATAATCAGTCACGTGATCAATGCATGATCAGCCACCTAATCAGTGCATGATCAGCCACGTGATCACTCTATGATCAGCCACATGATCAGTGCATGCGCAGTCACGTGATCAGTTTATGATCAGCCACGTGTTCAGAGCATGATAGACACGTGATCAATGCATGATAGCTACGTCATTAGTGTAGCCTGACTCACATGAGCATTGCATGATCAGACACTTGATCAGTGCATGGTAGCCACCTGATCATTGCCTATAATTACGTGCTCAGTGCATGTGCAGTCATGTGATTAGTGCATGCGAAGACACGTGATCAGTGTATGATCAGCCACGTGTTCAGTGCATGATAGACCACGTGATGATGCATGACAGATTACGTGACAGTGCATGATGCAGTCACGTGATCAGTGCATGATCAGCCACTATCAGTGCATGATCAGCCATGATCAGTCATCTGATCAGCCACATGATCAGTGCATGCGCATCACGTGATCAGTGCATGATCAGCCACGTGATCAGCAGCATGATAGCCACGTGATCAGTGCATGATCAGCTACGTCATTAGTGCATGATCACATGATCATAGCATTGCAGTCAGTTGATCAGTGCATGAGCCACGTTATCATTGCCTTCAATTACGTGGTCAGTGAATGTGCGGTCACGTGATTCGTGCATGCAGACACGTGATCAGTGTATGATCAGCCACGAGTTCAGTGCATGATAGACACGTGATCAGTGCATGATAGCCACGTGATCATTGCTATACGTGAACAGTGCATGTGCAGTCACGTGATCAGTGCATGATAGCCACGTGATCAGTGATGATCAGCCACATGATCAGTGCATGATCAGTCGTGATCAGTGCATGCACAGTCAATGTGTAATGTATGATCAGCTTCGTGATCAGTGCATGATAAGCCACGTGATCAGTGCTGATAGTCCACGTGATCAGTTCATGATCAGGCACGTGATCAGTGCATGATCAGTCACGTGATCATAAGCATGCGCAGCGTCATGTGATCGAGTGCATGACAGCCAGTTATCATTGCCTTCAATTACGTGGTCAGTGAATCTGCAGTCACGTGATTCGTGCTGGGCAGACACGTGATCAGTGTATGATCAGCCACGAGTTCAGTGCATGATAAGACACGTGATCAGTGCATGATAGCCCCGTGCATCATTGCTACAATTACGTGAACAGTGCATGTGCAGTCACGTGATCAGTGCATGATAGCCACGTGATCAGTGAATGATCAGTCACGTGATCAGTGCCTGATCAGTAAAGTGATCAGTGTATGATCATCCACATGATCAGTGTATGCGCAGTCACGTGATCAGAATGCATTATAGCCACGTGATCAGTTCTTGATTAGTCACATGATCAGCACCATTCAGACACGAGATCACTGCATGCTAAGTCACGTGATCAGTTCCTGATTCAGCGACGTGATCAGTGTATGATCAAGCCACGTGATCAGTCATGCTCCACAACGTGATTAGTGCATGATCAGCCACTTGGTTAGTGTATGATTAACCACGTGATCAATGCATGATCTGCCACATGATCATTGCATGGTCAGCCATGTGATCAGTGCATGCACAGTAACGTGATCCGTGTAAGATCAGCTTCGTGATCAGTGCATGATCCGCAAGTGATTAGTGCATGATCAGCCACGTGGTTAGTGTAGATTAACCACGTAATCAGTGCATCATCTGCCTCATGATCAGTGCATGATCAGTCACATGATCATGGCATGCGAACTCATGTGATCAGGGCATGACAGCTACGCATTCAGTGCATAATCAGTCAGTGATCAATGCATGATCAGCCACCTAATCAGTGCATGATCAGCCACGTACTCACTCTATGATCAGCCACATGATCAGTGCATGCGCAGTCACGTGATCAGTTTATGATCAGCCACGTGTTCAGAGCAATGATAGACACGTGATCAATGCATGAATAGCTACGTCATTAGTGTAGCCTGACTCACATGAGCATTGCATGATCAGACACTTGATCAGTGCATGGTAGCCACCTGATCATTGCCTTAAATTAACGTGCTCAGTGATGTGCAGTCAATGTGATTAGTGCATGCGAAGACACGTGATCAGTGTATGATCAGCACGTGTTCAGTGATGATAGACACGTGATGAGTGCATGACAGCCACCTGATCAGAGCAGATCAGCACCTCACGTGATCAGTGATGCGCAGTCATGTGAAGAGTGGAATGATCAGCCCACGTGATCAGTGCATGATCAGCCACATGATCAGTGCATGAATCAGCCATGTGTCAGTGCATGCACAGTCATGTGTTAATGTATGATCAGCTTCGTGATCCAGTGCATGATAAGCCACGTGATCAGTGCATGATCACCACGTGATCAGTTCATGATCAGGCACGTGATCAGTGCATGATCAGCCTTCACGTGATCATAGCATGCGCAGTCATGTGATCAGTGCATGAACAGCCAGTTTATCATTGCCTTCAATTACGTGGTCAGTGAATGTGCGGTCACGTGATTCGTGCATGGCAGACACGTGATCAGTGTATGATCAGCCACGAGTTCAGTGCATGATAGACACGTGATCAGTGCATGATAGCCACGTGATCATTGCCTACAATTAACGTGAACAGTGCATGTTGCAAGTCACGTGATCAGTGCATGATAGCCACGTGATCAGTGAATGATCAGTCACGTGATCAGTGCCTGATCAGTAAACGTGATCAAATGTTGACAATCATCCACAATGATCAGTGCATGCGCAGTCCAACGTGATCAGTGCATTATAGCACGTGATCAGTTCTTGATTAGTCACATGATCACACCATTCAGCACACGAGATCACCTGCATGCTAAGTCACGTGATCAGTTCCTGATCAGCGCGTGATCAGTGTATGATCAGCCACATGATCAGTGCATCGCAGTCACGTGATCAGTTTATGATCAGCCACGTCGCTCCAGTGCATGATAGACACGTGATCAGTGCATGATAGCCACGTGATCATTGCCTACAATTACGTGTACAGTGCATGTGCAGTTCACGTGATCAATGCATGATCAGCCACCTAATCAGTGCATGATCAGCCCGTGATCACTCTATGATCAGCCACATGATCAGTGAATGCGCAGTCACGTGAATCAGTTTATGATCAGCCACGTGTTCAGAGCATGATAGACCACGTGATCAATGCATGATAGCTACGTCATTAGTGTAGCCTGACTCACATGAGCATTGCATGATCAGACACTTGATCAGTGCATGGTAGCCACCTGATCATTGCCTAATAATTACGTGCTCAGTGCATGTGCAGTCATGTGATTAGTGCAATGAAGACACGTGATCAGTGTATGATCAGCCACGTGTCAGTGCATGATAGACACCGTGATGAGTGCATGACAGCCACCCTGTCCGTAAGCATGATCAGTCACGTGATCAGTGCATGCGCAGTCATGTGAAGAGTGGATGATCAGCCACGTGATCAGTGCATGATCAGCCACATGATCAGTGCATGATCAGCCATGTGATCAGTGCATGCACAGTCATGTGTTAAATGTATGATCAGCTTCAGTGTCAGTGGTGATCAGCCACATGATCAAGTGCATCGATATCCACCGTGATGCAGTGCAGGATAGCCACGGTGATCACTTCATGATTATTCACGTGATCTGTACATGATCAGTCACGTGATACGTGTGTGATCAGCCACCGGATCAGTGCGTGATGAGCCATGTGATCAGTGCAGGATCAATTATGTGATCAGTGCATGATCAGTCACGTGATCAGTGCATGATCAGTCACGTGATCAGTGTATGATCAGCCACGTGATCAGTGCATGATCAGCCAAATGATAAGTGCATGATCAATTACGTGATCAGTGCATGATCAGCCACGTGATCGGTGCATGATCAGTCACGTGATCAGTACATGATCAGTCACGTGAACAGTGCATGATCATTTACGTGATCTGTGCATGATCAGTCACGTGACCAGTATATGGTAGCTACGTGATCATTCCATGACGAGCCACGTGAGCAGTGCATGATAGAAACGTGATGTGTGCATGATGAGTTACGTGAGCAGAGTATGATCAGCCACGTGATCAGTGCATGAGTGCCACGTGATCAGTGCATGTTATGTCACGTGACAGGTGTGTGATCAGCCACGTGAACAGTGCATGTTCAGCCACGTATTCAGTGCATGATAGCCACGTGATCAGTGCATGATCAGTTACGTGAGCAGTGTATGATCAGCCACGTGATCAGTGCATGGTCAGACACGTGAACAGTGTATGATCAGCCACGTGATCAGTGCATGATATCCATGTGATCAGTGCATGATCAATCACGTGATCAGTGTATGATCAGCCACGTGAACAGTGCATGCTCAGTCACGTGATCCGGGCCTGCTGAGCTGCGTGATTAGTGTCTGCTCATCTGCTTGACAATTGCCAGCTGAGCTGCACGATTCCTGCCTGTCATCTGCTTGACAATTGCCAGCTGTGCTGTGTAATTCCTGCCTGCTCAGCTGCTTGATTATTGCCAGCTGAGCAGCATGATTCCTCACAGCTGAGTTCCATGATTATTGCCTGCTGACTGTTTGATTCGTGCCTACTCAGCTCTTTGTTTATTGCCTCCAGAGGCACATGATCAGTGTATGATAGCAAACATGATCAGCGCATGATCAGTCACATGATCAGCGCCATTAAGTCACGTGATCACTACATGATAGTCATGTGATCAGTCCATGCTCAGTCACGGTATCAGTGCATGATCAGCCACGTGATCAGTGCATGATCTGTCACATGATTAGTGTATGATCATCCACGTGATCAGTGCATGGGCAGTCATGTGATCAGTGCATGATATAGACGTGATCAGTGCATGATCAGTCTCGTGATCAGTGCATGATAGCCACGTGATCAGTGCATGATCAGTCACCTGATGGGTGTATGATCATTCACGTGACCTGTACATGGTAGCTACATGATCATTGCATGATCAGCCAAGTGAGTAGTGCATGATAGCCACGTGATCACTGCATGACAGGCCACGTGAGCAATGCATGATAGCCACGTGATCAGTGCATGATCAGACACGAGATCATTGCATGATCAGTCACGTGATCAGTGCATGATCAGCCACGTGATCAGTGCATGACCAGGCACGTGATCAGTGTATGTCCAGCCAAGTGATCAGTGCATTATAGCCACGTCATCAGTGCATGATCAGTCACATGATCAGTGCATGATCAGTCACGTGATAGGTGTGTGATCATCCACGTGAACAGTGCATGCTCAGTCACGTGATCAGGGCCTGCTGAGCTGCGTGATTACTGTCTGCTCATCTGCTTGACAATTTCCAGCTGAGCTGCACGATTCCTGCCTGTCATCTCCTTGACAATTGCCACCTGTGCTGCGTAATTCCTGCCTGCTCATCTACTTGATTATTGCCAGCTGAGCAGCATGATTTCTCAGAGGTGAGTTCCATGATTATAGCCTGCTGACTGATTCCTGCCTACTCAGCTCTATGTTCATTGCCTCCAGAGGCACATGATCAGTGTGTGACACCAAACATGATCAGCACATGATCAGTCACATGATCAATGCATGATAAGCCAGGTGAACAGTGCATGATCAATTATGTGATCAGTGCATGATCAGTCATGTGACCAGTACATGGTAGCTGCGTGATCATTGCATGATCAGCCACGTGAGCAGTGCATGATAGCCACATGAGCAGTGCATGATCAGTCACGTTGATCTGTGCATGATCAGTCACGTTGATCTTGTCGGCATGTCAGTCACGTGATCGAGCATGATCCAATTACCTGATCATTTGCATTGAGCAGTCACGTGCACCAGTGCATAGGTAGCTACGTGATCATGGCACATGGATCACCACGTGATGCAGTGCATTGATAGCCACGTGATCAGTGCATGATCATCACGTGATACGTTGTGTGATCAGCACATGATCAGTGCATGAATCCACTTGATCGGGTAGTGCAGGATAGGCCACGTGATCACTTCTATGATTAGTTGCACGTGGATCTGGTACTATGATCAGCTACGTGAACGTGGTGTATCAGCCACCGTTTATCAGTCGCGTGATGAGCCATGTGATCAGTAGCAGGATCAATTGTGTGATCAGTGCGATGATCAGTCACGGTGATCAAGTGCCATGATAGCCCACGTGATTCAGTTCTTTGATTAGTCACATGATCAGCCACCATTCCAGGACACGAGATCACTGCATGCTAAGTCACGTGATCAGTTCATGATCAATGACGTGATCAGTGCATGATCAAGCGACGTGATCAGTGCATGATCAGCCACTGGATCTCTGTATGATCAGCCACGTGATCAGTGCATGTGCAGTCACGTGATCAGTGTATGATCAGCCACGTGTTCAGGGCCTGATAGCCAAGTGAATCAATGCATGATAGCTAAGTGATCAGTGCATGCTCAGCCACATGATCAGTGCATGATCAGCCATGTGATCAGTGCCTATGCACAGTCATGTGTTAAGTGTATGATCAGCTTCGTCATCAGTGCATGATTCAGCCACGTGATCAGTGCCATGATCAGGCAACGTTGAATCCAGTGCGATGATCAGTCACGTGATTCATCAGCAGGGTGCAGTCATGGTGGATCAGTGCATGACAGCTACGCCAACAGGTCGCATAATCAGTTAACTATGATCAGTGCTTGATCAGCCACCTGTAGATCCAGTGCATGATCAGCCATTGTAAACCAGTGCGATTGAACACGTACGTGTTCAGTTAATTGCACAGTCATGTGATCAGTGCATGATAGGACACGTGATCAGTGTATGTATCCAAACCAACCGTGATTTAGTGCATAATCCGCCACCGTGATTTACTGGCATGATCAGCCACCGTGATCAGTGTATGATCAGCCACAGTGATCCAGTGCAATCATGGAGCCACGTGATCAGTTGCATGCAAGAGTCATGTGATTCAGTGTATGATCAGCTTCCTGATCAGTGCATGTTCAGCCACGTGATCAGTGCATGGTCAGGCTTCGTGATCAGTGCATGATCAGTCATTGTGATCATTGCTATGATCATCCACGTGATCAGTGCATGATCAGCCACGTGATCAGTGCATGCACAGTAACGTGATCCGTGGTAAGATCAGCTTCGTGATAAGTGCATGATCAGCCACGTGATCAGGGTATGATCAGCCACGTTGATCAGCTGCACGATCACCAAGTGAGCAGTGGATCATAAGCCATGTGATTAGTGCATGCATGTCACCGTGATCAGTGTATGATCAGCTTCGTGGATCAATGCATAATCAGCCACGTGATCAGTGGCATGATCAGGCACGTGATTAGTGGATGATCAGCCACGTGATCAGTGCATGATCAGCGACGTGATCAGTGCCATGATCAGTCACGTGATCAGTGCATGATAGCCATGTGTTCAGTGCATGATAGCTACGTGATCTGTGCATGATCAGCCACGTAATCAGTGCATGATCAGCCACATGATCACTGTATGATCAGCCACGTGATCAGTGCATGTGCAATCACGTGATCAGTGTATGATCATCCACGTGGTTGAGTGCATGATAGCCAAGTGATCAATGCATGATATCTACGTGATCAGTGCCATGCTCAGTCACATGAGGAGTGCATGATCAGCCCCGTGATCAGTGCATGACATCCACGTTATCATTGCCTTCAATTACGTGGTCAGTGAATGTGCAGTCACGTGATTCGTTGCATGGGCAGACACGTGATCAGTGTATGATCAGCCACGAGTTCAGTGCATGATAGACACGTGATCAGTGCATGATAGCCACGTGATCATTGCCTACTATTACGTGAACAGTGCATGTGGCAGTCACGTGATCAGTGCATGATCAGCGACGTGATCGGTGCATGATCAGCCACTGGATCTCTGTATGATCAGCCACGAGATCAGTGCATGTGCAGTCACGTGATCAGTGTATGATCAGCCATATGATCATTGCATGCGCAGTCACGTGATCAGTGCATGATAGCCACGTGATCAGTTCTTGATTAGTCACATGATTCAGCACCATTCAGACACGAGATCACTGCATGCTAAGTCACGTGATCAGTTCCTGATCAGCGACGTGATCAGTGTATGATCAGCCACATGATCAGTGCATGCGCAGTCACGTGATCAGTTTATGATCAGCCACGTGCTCAGTGCATGATTAGACACCGTGATCAGTGCATGATAGCCACGTGATCATTGCCTACAATTAAGTGAACAGTGCATGTGCAGTCACGTGATCAATGCATGATCAGCCACCTAATCAGTGCATTGATCAGCCACGTGATCACTCTATGATCAGCCACATGATCAGGCATGCGCAGTCACGTGGATCAGTTTATGATCAGCCACGTGTTCAGAGCATGATAGACACGTGATCAATGCATGATAGCTACGTCATTAGTGTTAGCCTGACTCACATGAGCATTGCATGATCAGACACTTGAATTCAGTGCATGGTAGCCACCTGATCATTGCCTATAATTACGTGCTCAGTGCATGTGCAGTCATGTGATTAGTGCATGCGAAGACACGTGATCAGTGTATGATCAGCCACGTGTTCAGTGCATGATAGGACACGTGATGAGTGCATTGACAAGCCACCTGATCAGAGCATGATCAGTCACGTGATCAGTGCATGCGCAGTCATGTGAAGAGTGTATGATCAGCCACGTGATCAGTGCATGATCAGCCACATGATCAGTGCATGATCAGCCATGTGATCAGTGCATGCACAGTCATGTGTTAAATGTATGATCAGCTTCGTGATCAGTGCATGATAAGCCACGTGATCAGTGCATGATCAGCCCACGGTGATCAGTTCATGATCAGGCACGTGATCAGTGCATGATCAGTCACGTGATCATAGCATGCGCAGTCATGTGATCAGTGCATGACAGCCACGTTATTCATTGCCTTCAATTACGGTGGTCAGTGAATGTGCCGGTCACGTGATTCGTTGCATGGGCAGACACGTGATCAGTGTATGATCAGCCACGAGTTCAGTGCATGATAGACACGTGATCAGTGCATGATAGCCACGTGATCATTGCCTACAATTACGTGAACAGTACATGTGCAGTCACGTGATCAGTGCATGATAGCCACCGTGATCAGTGAATGATCAGTCACGTGATCAGTGCCTGATCAGTAACGTGATCAGTGTTATGATCATCCACATGATCAGTGTATGCGCAGTCACGTGATCAGTGCATTATAGCCACGGTGATCAGTTCTTGATTAGTCACATGGATCAGCACCGATTCAGACCACGAGATCACTGCATGCTAAGTCACGTGATCAGTTCCTGATCAGCGACGTGATCAGTGTATGATCAGCCACGTGATCAGTGCATGCTCCACAACGTGATTAGTGCATGATCAGCCCACTTGGTTAGTGTATGATTAACCACGTGATCAGTGCATGATCTGGCCACATGATCATTGCATGGTCAGCCATGTGATCAGTGCATGCACAGTAACGTGATCCGTGTAAGATCAGCTTCGTGATCAGTGCATGCATCCGCCAAAGTGATTAGTGCATGATCAGCCACGTGGTTAGTGTACGATTAACCACGTAATCAGTGCATCATCTGCCTCATGATCAGTGCATGATCAGTCACATGATCATGGCATGCGAACTCATGTGATCAGGGCATGACCAGCTACGCATTCAGTGCATAATCAGTCACGTGATCAATGCATGATCAGCCACCTAATCAGTGCATGATCAGCCACGTGATCACTCTATGATCAGCCACATGATCAGTGCATGCGCAGTCACGTGATCAGTTTATGAATCAGCCACGTGTTCAGAGCATGATAGACACGTGATCAATGCATGATAGCTACGTCATTAGTGTTAGCCGGACTCACATGAGCATTGCATGATCAGACACTTGATCAGTGCATGGTAGCCACCTGATCATTGCCCTATAATTAACGTGCTCAGTGCATGTGCAGTCATGTGATTAGTGCATGCGAAGACACGTGATCAGTGTATGATCAGCCACGTGTTCAGTGCATGATAGACACGTGATGAGTGCATGACAGCCACCTGATCAGAGCATGATCAGTCACGTGATCAGTGCATGCGCAGTCATGTGAAGAGTGGGATGATCAGCCACGTGATCAGTGCAATGATCAGCCACATGATCAGTGCATTGATCAGCCATGTGATCAGTTGCATGCCACAGTCATGTGTTAAATGTATGATCAGCTTCGTGATCAGTTGCATGATAAGCCACGTGATCAGTGCATGATCAGCCCACGTGATCAGTTCATGATCAGGGCAGCGTGATCAGTGCATGATCAGTCACGTGATCATAGCATGCGCAGTCATGTGATCAGTGCATTGACAGCCACGTTATCATTGCCTTCAATTACGTGGTCAGTGAATGTGCGGTCACGTGATTCGTGCATGGGCAGGACACGTGATCAGTGTATGATCAGCCACGAGTTCAGTGCATGATAGGAACAGGTGATCAGTGCCATGATAGCCACGTGATCATTGCCTACCAATTACGTGAACATGCATGTGCAGTCACGTGATCAGTGCATGATAGCCACTGTGATCAGTGAAATGATCAGTCCGTGATCAGTGCCTGATCAGAACTGATCAGTGTTGATCATCCACATGATCAGTGCATGCGCAGTCACGTGATCAGTGCATTATAGCCACGTGATCAGTTCATTGATTAGTCACATGATCAGCACCATTTCAGACACGAGATCACTGCATGCTAAGTCACGTGATCAGTTCCTGATCAGCGACTGTGATCAGTGTAATGATCAGCCCAATGAATCAGTGCATGCGCAGTCACGTGATCAGTTTATGATCAGCCACGTGCTCAGTGCATGATAGACAACGTGATCAGTGCATGATAGCACGTGATCATTGCCTACAATTACGTGTACAGTGCATGTGCAGTCACGTGATCAATGCATATCAGCCACCTAATCAGTGCATGATCAGCCACGTGATCACTCTATGATCAGCCACATGATCAGTGCATGCGCAGTCACGTTGATCAGTTTATGATCAGCCACGTGTTCAGAGCATGATAGACACGTGATCAATGCATGATAGCTACGTCATTAGTGTAGCCTGACTCACATGAGCATCTGCATGATCAGACACTTGATCAGTGCATGGTAGCCACCTGATCATTGCCTATAATTACGTGGCTCAGTGCATGTGCAGTCATGTGATTAGTGCATGCGAAGACACGTGATCAGTGTATGATCAGCCACGTGTTCAGTGCATGATAGACACGTGATGAGTGCATGACAGCCACCTGATCAGAGCATGATCAGTCACGTGATCAGTGCATGCGCAGTCATGTGAAGAGTGGGATGATCAGCCACGTGATCAGTGCATGATCAGCCACATGATCAGTGCATGATCAGCCATGTGATCAGTGCATGCACAGTCATGTGTTAAATGTAATGATCAGCTTCGTGATCAGTGCATGATAAGCCACGTTGATCAGTGCATGATCAGCCACGTGATCAGTTCATGATCAGGCACGTGATCAGTGCATGATCAGTCACGTGATCATAGCATGCGCAGTCATGTGATCAGTGCATGACAGCACGTTATCATTGCCTTCAATTACGTGGTCAGTGAATGTGCGGTCACGTGATTCGTGCATGGGCAGACACGTGATCAGTGTATGATCAGCCACGAGTTCAGTGCATGATAGACACGTGATCAGTGCATGATAGCCACGTGATCATTGCCTACAATTACGTGAACAGTACATGTGCAGTCACGTGATCAGTGCATGATAGCCACGTGGAATCAGTGAATGATCAGTCACGTGATCAGTGCCTGATCAGTAACGTGATCAGTGTATGATCATCCACATGATCGTGTATGCGCGCAGTCACGTGATCAGTGCATTATAGCCACGTGATCAGTTCTTTGATTAGTTCACATGTTCAGCACCATTCAGACACGAGATCACTGCATGCTAAAGTCACGCTGATCAGTTCCTGATCAGCCGACGTGATCAGTGTATGATCAGCCACGTGATCAGTGCATGCTCCACAACGTTGATTAGTGCATGATCAGCCACTTTGGTTAGTGTATGATTAACCACGTGATCAGTGCATGATCTGCCACATTGATCATTGCATGGTTCAGCCATGTGATCAGTGCATGCCACCAGTAACGTGATCCGTGTTAAGATCAGCTTCGTGATCAGTGCATGATCCGCAAAGTGATTAGGCATGATCAGCCACGTGGTTAGTGTACGATTAACCACGTAATCAGTGCATCATCTGCCTCCATGATCAGTGCCATGATCAGTCACCATGATCATGGCATGCGAACTCATTGTGATCAGGGCATGACAGCTACGCATTCAGTGCATAATCAGTCACGTGATCCAATGCATGATCAGCCACCTAATCAGTGCATGATCAGCCACGTGATCACTCTATGATCAGCCACATGATCAGTGCATGCGCAGTCACGTGATCAGTTTATGATCAGCCACGTGTTCAGAGCATGATAGACACGTGATCAATGCATGATAGCTACGTCATTAGTGTAGCCTGACTCACATGAGCATTGCATGATCAGACACTTGATCAGTGCATGGTAGCCACCTGATCATTGCCTATAATTACGTGCTCAGTGCATGTGCAGTCATGTGATTAGTGCATGCGAAGACACGTATCAGTGTATGATCAGCCACTGTTCAGTGCATGATAGACACGTGATGAGTGCATGACAGGCCACCTGATCAGCATGATCAGTCACGTGATCAGTGCATGCGCAGTCATGTGAAGAGTGGATGATCAGCCACGTGATCAGTGCATGATCAGCCACATGATCAGTGCATGATCAGCCATGTGATCAGTGCATGCACAGTCATGTGTTAAATGTATGATCAGCTTCGTATCAGTGCATGATAAGCCACGTTGATCAGTGCATGATTCAGCCACGTGATTCAGTTCATGATCAGGCACGTGATCAGTGCATGATCAGTCACGTGATCATAGCATGCGCAGTCATGTGATCAGTGCATGACAGCCACGTTATCATTGCCTTCAATTACGTGGTCAGTGAATGTGCGGTCACGTGATTCGTGCATGGGCAGACACGTGATCAGTGTATGATCAGCCACGAGTTCAGTGCATGATAGACACGTGATCAGTGCATGATAGCCACGTGATCATTGCCTACAATTACGTGAACAGTGCATGTGCCAGTCACGTGATCAGTGCATGATAGCCACGTGATCAGTGAATGATCAGTCACGTGATCAGTGCCTGATCAGTAACGTGATCAGTGTTGATCATCCACATGATCAGTGCATGCGCAGTCACGTGATCAGTGCATTATAGCCACGTGATCAGTTCTTGATTAGTCACATGATCAGCACCATTCAGACACGAGATCACTGCATGCTAAGTCACGTGATCAGTTCCTGATCAGCGACGTGATCAGTGTATGATCAGCCACATGATCAGTGCATGCGCAGTCACGTGATCAGTTTATGATCAGCCACGTGCTCAGTGCATGATAGACACGTGATCAGTGCATGATAGCCACGTGATCATTGCCTACAATTACGTGTACAGTGCATGTGCAGTCACGTGATCAATGCATGATCACCACCTAATCAGTGCATGATCAGCCACGTGATCACTCTATGATCAGCCACATGATCAGTGCATGCGCAGTCACGTGATCAGTTTATGATCAGCCACGTGTTCAGAGCATGATAGACACGTGATCAATGCATGATAGCTACGTCATTAGTGTAGCCTGACTCACATGAGCATTGCATGATCAGACACTTGATCAGTGCATGGTAGCCACCTGATCATTGCCTATAATTACGTGCTCAGTGCATGTGCAGTCATGTGATTAGTGCATGCGAAGACACGTGATCAGTGTATGATCAGCCACGTGTTCAGTGCATGATAGACACGTGATGAGTGCATGACAGCCACCTGATCAGAGCATATCAGTCACGTGATCAGTGCATGCGCAAGCATGTGAGAGTGATGATCAGCCACGTGACAGTGCATGATCAGCACATGACAGTCCATGATCAGCCATGTGATCAGTGCATACAGTCATGTGTAAATGTATTGATCAGCTTCTGATCAGTGCATGATAAGCCAGTGATCAGTGCATGATATCCACGTGATCAGTGCAGGATAGCCACTGATCACTTCATGATTATTCCACGTGATCTGTACATGATCAGTCACGTGATACGTGTGTGATCAGCCACCGGATCAGTGCGTGATGAGCCATGTGATCAGTGCAGGATCATTATGTGATAAGTGCATGATCAGTCACGTGATCAGTGAATGATCAGCCACGTGATCAGTGCATATCAGCCAAATATAAGTGCATGATCAATTACGTGATCAGTGCATGATCAGCCACGTGATCGGTGCATGATCAGTCACGTGATCAGTACATGATCAGTCACGTGAACAGTGCATGATCATTTACGTGATCTGTGCATGATCAGTCACGTGACCAGTATATGGTAGCTATGTGATCATTCCATGACGAGCCACGTGAGCAGTGCATGATAGAAACTGATGTGTGCATGATGAGTTACGTGAGCAGAGTATGATCAAGCCACGTGATCAGTGCATGAGTGCCACGTGATCAGTGCATGTTATGTCACGTGACAGGTGTGTGATCAGCCACGTGACAGTGCATGTTCAGGCCACGTATTCAGTGCATGATAGCCACGTGATTCAGTGCATGATCAGTTACTGTGAGCAGTGTATGATCAGCCACGTGATCAGTGCATGGTCAGACACGTGAACAGTGTATGATCAGCCACGTGATCAGTGGCATGATATCCATGTGATCAGTAGCACTGATCAACTCACGTTGATCCAGTGGTATGGATCAGCCACGTGGAACAGTGCATGCTCAGTCACCGTTGATCCGGGCCTGCTGAGCTGCGTTGATTAGTGTCTGCTCATCTGCCTTGACAATTGCCAGCTGAGCTGCACGATTCCTGCCTGTCATCTGCTTTGACAATTGCCAGCTGTGCTGTGTAATTCCTGCCTGCTCAGCTGCTTGATTATTGCCAGCTGAGCAGCATGATTCCTCACAGCTGAGTTCCCATGATTATTGCCTGCTGACTGTTTGATTCGTGCCTACTCAGCTCTTTGTTTATTGCCTCCAGAGGGCACATGATCAGTGTATGATAGCAAACATGATCAGCGCATGATCAGTCACATGATCAGCGCCATTAAGTCACGTGATCACTACATGATAGTCATGTGATCAGTCCATGCTCAGTCACGGTATCAGTGCATGATCAGCCACGTGATCAGTGCATGATCTGTCACATGATTAGTGTATGATCATCCACGTGATCAGTGCAGTGGGCAGTCATGTGATCAGTGCATGATATAAGACGTGAATCAGTGCATGATCAGTCTCGTGATCAGTGCATGATAGCCACGTGATCAGTGCATGATCAGTCACCTGGATGGGGGTGCTACTGATCATTTCACGTGACGCTTGTACATGGGTGAGCTACATGCATCAATATGCATGATCAGCCCAAGTGGAAGTAGTAGCATGCTAGCACATCCGCGTGATCACTGCATGAACAGGCCACGTGAGCAATGCATGATAGCCACGTGATCAGTGCATGATCAGACACGAGATCATTGCATGATCAGTCACGTGATCAGTGCATGATCAGCCACGTGATCAGTGCATGACCAGGCCATGACAGGCACGATGATCATTGTATGTGCCCAGTCCAAAAGTGAGTGTCAGGGCAATGAGAGCACGGCAGCAGTGCAAGGAGCAGGCACATGTAGTATCAGGTGGCATGGATCAGGCACGGTGAGTAAGGTGGTGTGGGTATCAGCCACGTGAACAGTGGCAATGCTCAGGCACGTGGATCAGGCATGTGCGATAGCTGCGTGGAGGAGTGGTCGTGACGCAGCACGGCTTGACAAATTGCCAGCCTGTAGCGCACTCGAGGTCCTGTGCCTGTGTCAGCGGCGGGACAATGGCCAGCTGGTAGCGTGGGTGTAATTCCTGGCCGTGCTGAGCTGCTTGATGTGATGTGCCAGCTGAGCAGCAGTGAATCTCTGCTCT